>NW_027186033.1:0-2313 GCF_028583685.1 Petaurus breviceps papuanus
GAATGGAGGCAGGAGTCTGTACTGGAAACATGAAGGAACATAGTCATGAGGTGGATTTAGAAATGGTAGATGGAGGTTCCTGTCACTTTCCAGCAGTGCCATATTTGAGACCAGTGATATGACACTAAGGTAAAACACAACCAGTAGATTCTTCAACCTGTTTGGTGGGGTTCCCTACTTCTTATTGTTGTTTAGTGGTTTAGTCATGTCTGATTCTTCGTGACTCTATTATGGGGCTTTCTTGGCAAAGATACTGGAGTGGTTTGCCATTTTCCTTCCCAAGCTTGTTTTGTAGATATAGAAACTAAGGCAAAGAGGGTTAAGTAACTTGCCTAGGTTCACACAGCTAGTAAATGTTTGAGGCAGGCTCCATACCTCAGCATACCAAATATATGGTATCTAGTTTATGCTGGAAAACTTCTAAGGGAGAGAAGACCCACTATGTCTTGAGGTAGAATAGTGCCTGGCACATAGTAGGCATTATATAGATGGTTGTTCCCTTCCCTTCCTTTCTTTCCCTTCTCTTTCTCTACCACTCCAGGGGTCGCAGAGTCTGAGGCACCCTGGAAAGGAGTAGGAGCTAGTGAAACAAATGAAAAACTCAAGAGACAGAGTTTCTGGGTAATTAATAATCAATTTATTAATTAGGTTAGCTGATGATAAATTGATGGTCAGTAAACTCTCTCAGAAACCAAAGACAAAACCATGCAGAGCCCTGAATGCTTAATATTTTTGGAAAAGAGGGTGAAAATCAACTCTGATTGGTGAACAATTAATGGTGGAAATATTAATGAGGAGGTGGGCTAAAAGTCTTCAGCTCCTCCTGCTGAGATATGACTTAATCTTGAGCCTCAGCTACTTCCAAAAATCTGGACAAAGGAATCCCTCTACCCAGACCACTATGGTTAGTGTTCTTCATAAGCCAAGTTCCCCTAGACACTAATGGAGGGGTCCAAAGACATGGGCTTATTTCCTAAGGGCAAGAATTCATTTAGATTAGACTCTATTTGTAAGTTCTTCTAGTTGGGTGGGGGTCGTGCCCAAGATCACAGAGCATGTACTAGGAGGATTTGGGCAATCTCAACTATCAGCAATGTCCTTCAGAGACTGCCTGACTGGCTCCCATGGGCTGGTTCCTGAACGAGAAAATAAGGGGAAAAAACCTCAATCCTAAATGAATAATTACTTATTAATATAATAGAAAAATAATCACTTTGCTCACCAGGAAAAGGTGAGGCTTCTTCACTTTATAACATCAAATAAATAGATCCCCAATTCTAGCAAAATATATGCAAATAAGCATGGAGAGGGCTAAGAGTGAACAGGTGGTGGCTATTTGACTCACTTTTCTCCTCAAGACTGTTCCATAATCATTTGGGTTTACCTGCCAACCTAGAATTTCCCTGAGTGAAGCAAGGGAGAATTGCTCTTATCAGCAGGATTTGGGGAGTGGTAATTTTGAGAACCCAGGAATTTAGGGATACATTGGAGAGGTGACCCAAGGTTGTACTCTACCAAGCTGGTTCTCTTTTCCTCATGCCTGAACTCTGGGGACGGAGATGGAATGTGTGGGGAGTAGTGGAATAGAACAAAATGAGACTCCACTGGGGAAGATCCGGGGCAAACTTGGCTCTCCTTTTTCCTCCTCATCCTCCTCCTCTTCTTTTTTCTTCTTCAAAAATAATATTTAATTTTTTCCAATTACATGTAAAAACAATTTTTAACATTAGTTTAAAAAATTTTCTCTCTTCCTTTTTTTTCTCCTGAGATAGCAAGCAGTTTGATATAGGTTATACATGTTAATCACACAAAACATATTTCCATATTAGTCATTTTGTGGAAGAAAAGTCACACTAAAAATAAAGAGAAAAATAATATGCTTCAGTCTGTATTCAGACTCTGTCAGTTCTTTCTCTGGAGGTGGATAGCATTTTTCAACATAAGTCTTTTGAAATTGTCTTGGATAATTGTACTGTTGAGAATAGCTAAGTCATTCACAGTTGATCATCACACAACATGACTATTACTATGTACAATGTTCTCCTGGTTCTGCTAACTTCATTCTGTATCAGTGCATATAAGTCTTTACAGGTTTTTCTGAAATCATCCTGCTTGTAATTTATTATAGCATAGCAATATTCCATGACAATCATATACCACAACTTGTTCAACCATTCCTCAATTGATGGCCATCCCCTCAGTTTCCAGTTCTTTGCCTCCACAAAAAGAACTGCTATAAATATTTTTTGTACAATTATGTCTTTTCTCTTTCTTTCTTTCTTTCTTTCTTTCTTTCTTTCTTTCTTTCTTTCT
>NW_027186033.1:2323-65564 GCF_028583685.1 Petaurus breviceps papuanus
TTCTTTCTTTCTTTCTTTCTTTCTTTCTTTCTTTCTTTCTTTCTTTCCAGACCTGGTAGTGGTATTCCTGGGTCACAGGGTATGCGCAGATTTATATTGGCTCTCCTTTCTACTTAGGCCAATGTTTGATTCTGTAGTTTGGTTATACTTATGTGGAGGTAGTGTGATTTATCAGGGAGCTGGATATGGCCTTAGAGGGCTTGTGTTCCAGACCTGCCATTTTTACTTCTATGACCTTTGATAAGTTATCTAACCTTACAATATGTCAGTTTCCTCATCTGTATTATATTACCCCTATACTTCTTTCCAGCTCTAAATTTCTGATCCTAAAACACCAAAACATCCATCAATTTACATAAATACAAAAAACCCCCAGAGGCATTGTGGCATGGTACATAGAGATAGCCTTGGAGTGAGGAAGACTTGGGCTTAAGCTTTTTTTCTGACACATATTGGCTGTATGATCATGGGCAGGTTACTTAATCTCAGTGCTTCAGGTGTCTCTCTAAGACTCCAAATCATAGAACAATTGCTGATCTGCCTTGGTAGAGAGAGTTGTCTCATGTGGTATTCCCTGGAGGGGGACCCTGCAGCCTTGGGGCAACATGTGGCTTTGAGGCTGCAGGATTCGCCATCTCTACCCTGCACCAATCACATATCCAGAATAATGAAAAAAGTCAATCACTAAGGTTTTTAGTTTCCTTCTATGAACTTTTTTTTTTTTAAACAAAGAGACTGAACTTTGGACACATTTGATGAATGAATGAGGGACAAGTTCATAACCAATGGACAGCATGTGTGTACCTACCCCTGGTATTTACACAGTGTCAAAGGAATTAAAGAAAAATCTTCAGCATATTGGTTTAATCCCCATGGGCAGATTTAAGGAAGAACACAAATAAAAGTCCCTCCTGGAGGGGACCTGTTCTATCATACTCAGGAGGACAATGGCACTTGGAGTTGATGACTTTTAATATTCCTCTCAGCTCTATGAGTCTTAAGTAGCAGGTTAGGAAAAGAGAGTCTTTGATTTAGCAGCTTTGATACTTGGCTTGCTTGAGTTTCATCACAGTGGATCCATCTGAATTCTCTTTTTACTCAGCTGTCAGGCTGAAGAAGCCAAGGGGAAGGAACATAAGTGTAGAGATAGGTATCTCCGGCTTGAGGCCTTGTGGGTCCCAGGCCAAAACAACATTTGAAGAGAAGGTTAATTGTTCCCACTATGCTCAGATTCCCTCCCCCACGCCCCCACCCTGCCCCCAGTCTGAACACCTGAAAGCCTGATCCTCTAGGAAACCTCGTTCTGGCCCTGCAGGAGTAGTGTCTGGGTTGCAGCTCTGGCCAGGTCCTTGAGGAGAATAAGGGCATGGCAGAGGGGACACTTTGAGATGACAACAGGAGTGGTGTCTGTGAGGATGTGTGGAGGGAGGAAAGTGGAGTTCTCTCCCTTTTGGTTTGGAGTTGGGGTGTTTTTCTATGATCTCCTTATATTTTCAGGAGAACATTACAGACACAGAACATAGACCTTGATTTCTGGATGGCCAGCCTCTAGGCTGTCCCTTGAAATATGTTATAATTGCTCTTGCTGTGGACTTGTGATAGACTTTAAAGGGAAAGCTTGGTCCCATTATAGAAGAAGGAAACTCTGAGGTAAACTCAGCTAGAATCAGTATCACAGCATCACACAGTTTGAGATTTGGGGGGGACCTTAGCAGCCATTAAGTCCAACCCACAAAAAAAATCTAATCTCTAACATACCCAATGAATGATCATCTGGCCGCTGCTTGAAGACCTCCAAGGAGAAAGAAGCCATCACTTGTTATGGGAGAAATATCTCCTCTCTGAGTTCATGTGCTAGGTTCTTGCTGCTTACTAAATCTACCACAACACAGAACTGAAAGTGGCAAATTACTAAGTGATATTATGCTTAAGCACAAGTTCAGGAGGTAGAAAAACTACCCTAAACCAATAGTAAGATTCTAATGAGACTTTTTATAGGAAAAGTTATGTAGGAGAAACAGAGAGATAATTTTTGACACACAATCTAGCATATCCTCTTAGGCCAAAAAACTGAACAAAATTGGTTAATAAGAATTATAATCTCATGTACCTTCTAAGAAAACAAACCTAATTAAACAGACTCTGTAGGTAAACTAAGTCAGGGAACAGATTTACTACATTTAGAAAGTTCATGGGTTGGCTTGGTGGGGCAGTGAATAGAACACTGGCCCTGGAGTCAGGAGGACCTGAGTTCAAATCCAGCCTCAGACACTTAACACAAAAACTAGCCATGTGACCTTGGGCAAGTCACTTAACCTCATTTGTCCTCCAAAAAGCAAAAAACAAAACAAAACAAAACAAAAACAAGCCCTCCACATCCCCCCAAAACCCAAAAAGAAAATTCATAAGGGACTGATTGGGAGGAGAAGATTTATATATCACAAATATAACCAAAAGCTAAGAGTCAGGGAAATCCTTCCCTAACTCTTGTTAGCTAAGGGAGTCCTTTCGCAAATAGCTAAATCACTTTGAGAAGCTCAAACTCCTCTTTGACTTCTTATCTGAGGAATGTCAAAAAGTGTTCCTTTAATTATGTAATTTCATAAGAAAGGTTTTAGTCAAGTGAGGTTAATATTAACAGAAAATAACCACGTGTCTATGAGAAATGGCATGATAAAAGATAATAAAAGGAAAAATGGAAGATTACCATCACACTCTCAAGGCTCACTGGGTCCACTTTTGGACAGCTCTAATTGAAAGGAAGTTTTTGCTAAAGTCAAGCCTAAATTTTCCTCTTTGAAACTTTGACCCATTGCTCTGGTTCATCTCCTTTGTGTCTAGAGAGAAAAAAATGTCATCTCTCTTCCACATTAAAACTAGCATCACAGAATGTCAAAACTGGAAGGGACCTTATGATCATCTCTAGTTCAAATTCCTCACTTTATGATGAGGAAACTGAGACTCAGACAGGTAAGACAACTTGTTCTAGTTCACACAGATACTAGACAGCAGAGTTAAGATTCCAACTCTAGTCTTCTGACTCCAAATGATAATAGGTGGTATTTGATTAGCAGCTTAAGGTAAACAAGGTACTTTAATATAATGTTTTATTTGATTCTCAAAACAGTTCCATAAGATAAATGTTATAGATCATATAATTTCCATTTTAGAAATGAGAAATCTGAGTCTCAGAAAGGTTAAGTGTCTTGCCCATGGTCACAAAGCTAATGTCAGAGGTAGGATTCAAACCCAGGTTTTTCTCTATTCTAAATTTAATGTTCCTTCCATTATACCAAATGGCTATATCATGATGATGCAAAAGCATTTTTTTTAGACTGGGTCTTCCTTTTCGTTCAAGCTAGAAGTATGGTAGCCATCCATTGGCTCTATCCCATGGCTGATCAGGACAGGATCTATGACTTGCTCTGTTTTTGACCTGACCTGTCATCTATCCTTAGGCAAGCAGGCTTCTCAGTGGCATTTTAGCAGTGTTGCTGGAATTACAGTGTATGGTGGCTGATAATAATTGCTTGTAAAAATAAATAAATTACATGCACACATATCAAAGAAAGACATCCTTAACCCTGTAGGGCCACCTCTACCTAGAACTCTGAGACATAGTAGTCTGATCCCTCTGAGGATCAGACCTGCCAGTGGGAATGGGGGTTGGGAAAGTAGCTACAGAATTTGTGATACATCAGTATAAATAGAAACCCTAGAGTTGGAAAGGGCTTAACCAATCCTTGTTTGGCACCTGCTGGGCTTGCTGTTTGAGACATGATCACTTTTATCTTGGGACTTGAAATATGAGTCAGTCGGTGAGTCATGTTCAGAAAGAAGAGCCTTTCTCACCTCCTGAAAGACAACGGATTAGAATTAACCTTATTAAACTCAGACAGTGCAAGCTTTCAACAAACCCAAGAAGAGTGTTTCCTTTCTGTTTATCCAGCTGTCTCTTGCCATCTCACTCTCCTTTCTCAAAGAGGAGCCCCAGCTTGGAGTGACTGGGATGAAGCTTAAGTCTTTTTGACAGTGGAAAGAGATGCTGGGAAGTTGTTCGATAACAGTCTGGTTATGGAGGGGATAAGAAATCTAGCCTTCATTCATGATTGAGCCTTGGTTGCCACCTCCCTACCCCCAGACTGATAGAAAGGTCCCCAAAGGCCTCCTGTTAAAGTCTTATTGACATGAAGGCCAGCACTCAGATTGGTAGGGATACTGTAAAAAGGACTTTCTGCATTCTGACAAGACCAATGTTTCCTTTGGAAACCAAATTATTAGAATCTGATTTAGAAGTAACTTTGGAGGTCTTTTAACTCAATCTGTATTTGAAGAATAAATCTCTTCCTAAAATATTCCACTCAAGTGGTCATCCAGACTGTATCTGAATCCTTCAAATAACTGGAAACTCACTACTTCATAAGTAAGTTGATTCCAGTTTTGTACCCTTCTAATAGTTTTGTAAGTTTCTACTTTTATTTAAACAAATTTATCTCCCTGTATGTTCTATCCATTGGTCCTAGTTCTGCCTTCAAGGGCAATGTTAAATGAATCTAATTTTATTTACACATTAAATATTTGAAGATATATGTTATAGCTTGCCTTTTCTGAATAAATATCTTTATTTCCTCTAACCAAATCTTATATGAACTGATTTTGAATCCTCTTATCCTCCTCCTATGGAAGGTCTCAGTCTGTCCATGTCCTCTTAAAATTTGAAATTCAGGTCTTTGTATGGTGATCCTGGTGTGGTCCAAGTAGAGTAGAATACAATGGGACTATGACCTCCCTTCTTCTGTGTTTGTGGTACATTTATGTCTCATTTATGTGTCACATTTATGACTCATATTGTTGTTTTAGTTCAATAAAAAGTGCCCAGGTATTTTCCATATCTATGTAAAGATGTACTGGTAAATGTTTAACAACAAGCTCTCAAAATAGATCACACAAGACACTTATAAATTTATTATCTGCACTGTTAAAATTTGCTCCATCACTTTCTTAAGTCTAAACAATTAACAAAATGACAAATTAAGCCCTGATTTGTAGTATTTGCCAATTTCTGAGGTGTAGATACTCACATTGTAAAATTAATAATTGGCTTTCCTGGGCCTGTTCAAGCTGACTCCAACACATCCCTGCATGTACTGTTATCTAACCGTTTCTGCATTTGTGCAACTGCTACTATAGTACAAGACTTTATATTTATCTCCATGAAGTTTCATCTTATTAAATCCAGACTGATGCTAAATTTAAGGTTAGCATTGATTTTCTTACAGAAAATAAACACACAGGGGACATGTAGTATGTGATAGTGGAGAGATTGTTGGTCCAGAAATCTGGTTTCTAATCTTGCCTCCAATATTTAGGAGCTATGTGATTGTGGCAATTTATTTAACCTTTCAAAGCCTCATTTTCTTCTTCAGTAAAGTGGGTATGAGAATGTCTCACAGAGTTGGTGTGGTCAGATGAGAAAATATGTGTAAAGTGCTCTGCATTCCTTAAAGCATTCTATAAATGCAAGACCTTGCAATTGAGAGGTATCAGCTGAGAATAAATTATGGAGACATTGGATTTTGGAGCTGGATTTTAGAGGTTATTTAAACTAGACCCTGATACAGTAATGCTAACTGCCTCCTCCTGGCTAGGGAAGGAAATAGGTCTAACTCAATCTCTAGTGTTATTCTCTCCTAGGAAAGACTTTTCACCATTTTCCCACTAGAGTGAATGCTTATAGAGAGGTGGATAATTGTTATCTCTCGGATCTATAGCTGTCAAGGGAGTTGTGAGATTACTCTCTGTGTATCAAGTGCTTAGAGATCCTTGGATGAATGTTTCTCCATAAAAACATAGGATTATTGAGATAGCACACTTCAGGCGACTGACAAACTTCCTGAGTGTATTATGGGTATGCTGGAAGGTAGGTTAATTATTTTGATCCCTGAGCTCATATTTTATAAATGGTTAACCTTGTGGTAGGAAAGAATGAAACAGAGGGAGCCAATGAACACTTACTCATCTTCCTTTGCCAGGCCATTGGATCTTCACTTATTTATCTTTGAAATGGATATGCTTGCTTTCTCAATGGGGGGGGGAAGGGCAGGAGGGACAGAGAATTTGAAACTCGAAATAAAAAAAATTTAATGTTAAAAATAAATAAATGAACAAAAAAGAGAGAAAGAAATGAATGAGCTATTGTTTCTCAGAATTACAGAGCTATTCTGTGAGAGCTGAATCATATCTTCCAGGTCCTCTCTGGGAAGCATGGAATGTTTTTAGTCACTTCAGTACTGGAAGTCTCTTTAGGATTGTCCAAGTGTAGAAGAAACCACAGTCCCTATCCAGAGTGTTAACACTTTATGAAAAACAGAGAGGTAACCTCCCAACATACATATACAAGCACACACACAGAGTCACACACAGTCACACAGCTAGGTGGCACAGTGAATAGAGCACCGGCCTTGGAGTTAGGAAGACCTGAGTTCAAATTCTCCCCCAGACACTTAATATTTACTAACCATTTACTAACTGTGTGACCTTGGGCAAGTCATTTAACCCCAATTGCTTTGCCTTTCCTCTCCAAAAAGGTGAAAAAAAAAGAGAGAGAAAGAGATAGAGATTTGCCCAGGGTTATATAACTAAAAAGTGTTTGAGGATGGATTTGAACTTAGGTTTTACTGACTCTTCACCCAGTACTGTATCAATTGCCCCATGGAGCTTCTGGCTAACTCAGTAATCCTTTGATACTTTGATATGCTAGGAATTTTGATTCTGATGCAGATTCTTCCTCAGCTCCAGTTTGGTCTAAGAACTTGGTATACTGGAAAGAGCACTGGTTCGGGAGTCAGTAAGACCTAGGTTCTGATCTTGCTTCTGATGCTTATTGCATGAATCATCTTGGGCAAGTGATTCAGCATCCTTCACATACAGTTTCTGTATCTGCTAAATGAGACCAGGAGGGCTGCTGGACTGGAAAGTCTATGAGCTTTCTTCCATCTCTAGAAGAGAGTGCAGTGAGTGAAGTGTTTTCTCCAGCAACCAGGCAGAAGCATGCCCAGCCTTCCTCATCCCCCTCTTCCTCCCCTGTCTCCCCAAGTTCTGCCCTCTCTGTCTTTGAAAACTTCTGAGGTTACATCATTTCTGTCTTTGCCCAATTACTTTGTTTGAATCCTTCCTTAGAGGCCAGATCACTGGAAATGCAAATTTAAAGATCTTCCTTGCCCCTAGGCCCTTTGATAGGCTTAAGAGACTCTGAGAACCTTCCTTGATTTGAAAATATACTCTGCCCCCTAATAGGGTGAATGTGGTCACATGGAGCCTGTGGCAGGAGGCTTGGTTTTCAGGAATACCCACACCTTGATGCTGTGTGATTGGGCAGTGGGTCAAGAGCGTGGTTACATTCTCTGACCCAGGAGAAGGCTATATAATCCCTGATGTGAGGCTTTGCTTTGGGGCTCACTTTGAGAAGTGTTGTGTGATTTGACCAGATGAGATTCTGGGCAGCTGTTGAGAGCTCCCCAGCTTTGAAAAACCCAGATGTTGATGCTTCCCTCTCTGGTAACTGTGATTTGGTATGGATGTAATGGTCGGACAGTTTGGAAGCCTGTCTGCTTTCTGTTTCTCTGTCTTGTAACTTCTGTCTGTATACTCTGAAGTTCAGGGTGCTAACCTTATCCCCCTGAACTAGGTGTGTGTGTGTATATATATATATATATATATATATATGTTTGATTGATTAAAGTAAGCTTGTTAACCCATTTTGAGTTGCTTTCCTTTAGGAAAGCAGATCTAAGAACCTGTGTTTGCAGCCACCCTGGGGATGCTGGAGTGCTTGCTGCTACAATCACTCCCTTCCTCTTTCTGTCTTCTTTCTTAGTCACAGTGGGTCAAGAAGGATGGAGAGAGAGTGAAAACTATAGACAAATGAGGAACTGAGACCCAGAGGAGCTAAGTGCTTTGACCAAGGTCACACAGGTAGGAAGTTACAGAGCAAATATGAGATTCTTTAATTCCAAATCTGATACTTTTTTTTTGCTTTTTTGAGGACAACTGGGGTTAAGTGACTTGCCCAAGGTCACGTGGCTAGTTTTTGTGTTAAGTGTCTGAGGCTGCATTTGAACTCAGGTTCCCCTGACTCCAGGGCTGGTGCTTTATACACTGTGTCACCTAGCCACCCTCAAATCTAATACTTTTGATGGCAACAATGTGGATGTCAATGGACTTATTGATTTTCTCTGAGGACCAGCCTAGCTACATGTGTATGTATATATACATATATGTATATATAATATATATATATATTTGATCATGGACCCCTTCTCATGAAACAGTTACAAATACTCTTAAGTTACAGTTACAAATACTGTACTTTGCTGAGAAGGTTGTTGATTGAGTGGCCACTAGGTGGTGGCATTATATAACATCATATAATGTTAAAAGGATCCTCTGACTAGGAGAACTATGCCTTAGGATAACACCTCAAGACAAAAAACATGTGAAAAAAAGTAGGAGGACGGGGAGGGATTGGTGAAGAAGATTTTGTTCCTAAAATAAGACGGCTGTCCATTGAAGCAAGCACCATCATGGCAAGTACATCGTATTGCTGGAAAAGGACATTCACTGCCCACAGGCCTCTGGCCACCGCAGATCCAATGATAAAAATACACAATTAAATGAAACCACGCAGCAGGAAGCACTTCACTAGAGAATGAAAGCCATCTGAGCCCAGCCTTTCTGGGAGGGATCTGGCACTGCTGTTTTTCTGTAATGACATAGGAGGAGAGAGCCAGGGACAAGTGTCACCCAGACACAGTCTCCTCTGTGTTCAATCCCCTCTCCAGGCTGAAAGACCTTTATGCCAGGGTGATCAGCTGGTGGGTGAATTTACCACGTGTGTAGTCTGAACTGTCCCCTCTCCTTTATCTTGGTTGGTTTGTTTGAAGGTACCTGGGTGCTGAACACACTGCTATGGATGGATGAATGAAAAAGCAATTTACTAAGTGCATACTATGGGGTTAGGCGAAACAATCACCACCCTCCACGAACATATAGTCTAATAGCAAAAGATGACATATGCAGGGGAGTGGTCACCAGTGAGGGGAGTTTGGATCTGGGGAATAACAGGAATGGTGAGTTGATCAAAAGAGCAGTCCCTTCACATACCCTTTTGTGAAGCAATCACAGTATTGATTTTAATTAATTGGCAAGTGGTGGATAGCTAGATGGCCAGGGTGGATGGTTAGGTGAGATAGGATCCATTGTCTGGTCTGGGGCTGACTAGATAGGGTAGACTAGGTAAATTTGTACTGAGTCACTAAATGGCTTACTCCATGGGTGGGAGTTTCAAGTCTAAGTAGACTAGGTGAATTGTGGGAAGATTGTGGAATAAAGCAGGAAAGTACCTGACTCTCCCAAATTCCTCCACAAGTAACTAAAAAATAATGCCTCAAAGCAAATTTAAGAGCAGCAGAAATAATTAAAAGTTGGAATAAAACAGCTGTGCAGCTTAAGACAACTTTGGAGGATTAGGAAAGATCTGATGGCTGAGTGAAGTGCAGATACCTCTAGTCAGATAAAGGGGAGTCAACAAACAGCAAGCTCTGGGGGCAGCTGTGTTGGCTGTAGCCTTAGCTTCAGGAAATTTTGCCTAGTGGACTGTGTGGGTGTTGGGCGACTGATTAGGGGAAGATTGCAGGGTCCTTCCTCTAGTGCTGGACTTAGGGCCCAGGTGTGCTGATCAGATGGGTCCCAGGTGGTGATTGTGGGTGTAGATAATTATATTATTATATAATATATATATTATATATATATATACATATGTATGTATATATATATATATACACAATATATAGATTATATTGTAGTAGCAGAAAGGTAGGGCTCTGCTGGCTGTGGTCTCTTCTGGAGTCTCTGATTTCTATTCCAGAGCAGAGGGGATGGCCTGAGGCGTGTCGCTGCCTGAAGAGTGGCAGGAAGCAAGGAAGCAGCAGTGCTGGGGGTCACGGTTGGGGGTAAGAGGTGAAGGGATGAGTATCTGAGGTCACTTATAGACCTAGGTGTGAATTGGAGTAGTGACCATACCTAGCCCTGGATTATAGAATATTGGGAGAATTAAGAGGACAAAGGCACTCAGAAAGAGCTCAGAAAACAACACAAAAAACGGAAAGCCTGAGACATTATCCCCCACACCCCAGGAGCAGAGCCCCACTGTAATATAAAGTTAACAGTCAAGACACAAGTCATTAAAAATTAGTAAAAAAATAGAAAAAGCTCAAGCATAGGTAGCTACTATGGTGATAGAGAAGATAAAGTTCAAACTCAGAAGACAAAACAGCTTCATGTAAAGTTTCAAAGAAAATGTAAAATGTTCACAAGCCCCAAAAGAGCTCTTGACAGAGTTTTAAAAAACTTTAGAAATCAAATAAGGGAAGTTGAGGAAAAATTGGGAAAAGAAATAAGAGTAATGCAAGAAAAGCAATAAAATAATGAAAAGAAAGTCAACCAACTGCAAAAAGAGATCCAACAACTTACCAAAGAAAATAAAAATCAGAATCGGGCAAGGGGAAGCTTAAGACTTCACAAGATATCAACAAATAATAAAAGCAAAATCAAAAGAATGAAAAATAGAAGAGAATGTGAAATATCTCATTAGAAAAAAACTGCCTGGGGGTGGCTAGGTGGCAAAGTAAACAGAGCACTGGCCCTGAGGTCAGGAGGACCTGAGTTCAAAGCCAGCCTCAGACACTTAACACTTACTAGCTGTGTGACCTTGGGCAAGTCACTTAACCCCAATTGCCCTCCCCCCCCCCAAAGTAGAAAAACAACTGCCTGGAAAACAGATTGAGGAGAGATAATGTGAGAATTGTCAGAGTATCTGAAAGTTATGCTCAAAAAAGTCTCTAGATACTATACTTCAAGAAATTATTAAGGAAAATTGCCCTAAAGTTCTAGAACTAGAGGGTAGAAAATGAAAAACTCAATTTATCACTACCTGAAAGTGATCCCCAAAATGAAAACTCACAGGAATGTTATAGCTAAGTTTTGAAGTCCCAAGTCAAGGAGAAAATATTACAAGCAGTTAGAAAGAAGCAATCTAAATACTATAGAGTTTAGTCAGGATAACACAAGATTTAGCAGCTTCTACTTTAAAAGACTGAAAGTCATAGAATATAATATTCCTAAAAACAGATAAATTGGGTTTGCAACCAGGAATAACCTACCCAGCAAAGCTGAGTGTAGTCTTGTGAGGGAAAACTGGATATTTAATGAACTAAAAGACTTTCAGGTGTTTTTGAGGAAAAAGACCAGAACTGAACAGAAAATTTGACTTACAAGAATCATGAGAAACATAAGAAGGTAAACATGAAAAACTATTTGTAAGGGATTTAATAAGGTTAAATTGTTTACTTCTTATGTGGTAAAATGATATTTACAACTCTAAGAATGTTATTATTACTAGGGAAGTTAAAAAGAGCATACATGGATAGAAAGCTTGATTATAATGGGATGATCTCAAATATAAAATTGGGTAGGGAGAGATAAAATGGAGCAAATTATCTCATACATAAGAGGTGTGAGAGGAAGAATGGTTACAGCAGAGGGGAGAATAGGGTGAAGGGCAGGTAGTGTGTGGAACTGGGTTAAAGAGTGAATAAAATTTACATTTAGAAAGGCATAAAAGTCTTCTTAATTTACAGAGAAATAAGGGTGCAGAATAGGGAGGCAGTGGTCAGAAGAAAATTATATTTTGGAGGAGGAGGAAGGGCAGGGGGGAGAGAGAGAGAGAAAGAGAGAGAGAGAGAGAGAGAGAGAGAGAGAGAGAGAGAGAGAGAGAGAGAGAGAGAGAGAGAGAGAGAGAGACACGATTAACAGTGAGGCAAAATAGGATGGAGGGAAATATACAACTAGCAATTATAACTTTGAATGTGAATGGGAGGAATTCACCCATAAAACAGAAACGGTAGAATGGATCGAAACCCAGAACCTGCCAATACATTGTTTAGAAGAAACATTTAAAAATGAGAGACACATGTAGAGTGAAAATAAAGGACTAGAATAGAATTTATTATACTTTAGCTGATGTAAAAATAAAACAGGGACAACCATTGTGGTCTCAGGCAAAGTTAAAGCTAAAATAGATTTAATTAAAAGAGAAAAGCAGGGAAAATGCATTATGTTTAAAGGTACAATGGATAATGAAGTAAAATAAGTACTAAACATGTATGCACCAAAAGCTATAACATTCAAGTTTTTAAAGGAAAAGGTAAATGAATTACAGGTGGAAATAGAAAGCAAAATTATAATAGTGGGGAATTTCAACCTTCTGTCTCAGAAATAGATATATCTAACAAAAAAAATAAATAAGAAAGAAGTCAAGGAGATGAATAGACTCTTAGTCTAGATATGATAGACATCTGGAAAGAATTAAATGGGAATAGAAAAGAATATAGCTTTTTTTCCAGTGGTACATGGTACCTTTACAAAACTTGACCATATTTCAGGCCATAAAAACTTTATAGTTTAATGCAGAAAAGCAGAAACTTTTTAAAGGCATCCTTTTCAGATCATAATGCAATAACATTGTATTTAACAAAGGACCATGGAAATACAGATTAAAAATTAATTAGAGACTAAGTAACAACAATAACAACAAAACCTAAATAGATTAATTTCTCCAGGGACTGGGAAAGGACTTTGTCCTTTTTAAAATTCTTGAGAATTGAGGTTTTGAGCAGAACTCCTGGCAGCAGATACTTACAACATTACATTAATAAAATTATTTGGATACATCTGCTGAAATAAACCACAGAAATATAAGGTTAGTTACTAGCCCATTTTTCTATAATGGTATTATCTGCCCCAGTGAAGTTCTACTTATTAGTTCCACTGTTTGTTTTATTCTTACTAACTTAGCAAAGACTCCCAAAGAAGGGGTTCCCTTGTGAGCAGCAGGAATCCCTTTCTTCCACTAGTTGGAATGTGACCCTGGCACTTAGACTCTGTTGACGTTAATCTTGGTGATACAGACTTTTTTCACATAGGCCTCCCAGAGAAAGGTTGTATCTCTAGGGTTCCCCTGAAGCAAGGAAGTTCGAGGAGGTTTCAAAGAAAGCCTTAAAGATCCTCCTCTCTTTCTAGAGGTGAGACCTACTAAATATTTGGTGTTGGGCTCTGACTGGCAGTGTGGTCTCAGGGTATTTTCCTTTTTCCCTCTAGCCATCTGACTCACAGTCCAAGTGTCACTTAGAATTTATAATCCTCAGGCAGGTCAGCAAATAACAGTCTCCTCATTTGTGAAGCAGAGAGAAGGATTTTTTTTTTTGCCAGAAAGAATAAGTACTTGCAGATTTCTTTGGATAATTTACTATAAATTTATAGATTGCTACCTTGTCATTCTCCCCTCTCTATCCTTCATGCTATTTTCGCACATGAATATATATGCAAAGAAAATTAGTCTGTATTATGCAAGTTACATAAATTTATCATTATAAATGTTATTTATACACAGGGTCCTGACTGGGTGTTCCACAGAGCAAATTTTTTAATGGCCAGAAATTAATTCATGAAACAACCTCTGTCTGGTGGGAAACTAGCTAACACATCTGGGGGATGCAGGATTTCTGGAACTATGCCTTATTTAACCTGCATTTGCCCTCTCCAAATCCTCTTGCCCCCCATTTTTGTATAATAGCCCAGATTCCCTAACCACGATGCTACTGAATTAGGCCTTTAAGGTTGATTCTTAGGACTTGAACACTCATCTTCTGGGAGGTAGGGAAAAAAAATGAACAGTTTCCCAACATCTTTTTGAGTCGAGTCCAAACCTTCAGTCTCTTTCAGTGTCTTTTCCAAAGGCCAGGATCTGGCAGGATTCTCCAAGATAAATGTCTTCTTCTGAAACCTCTCTGATTTCCAAACTCCTTAGCCATACCACCCATCACTAACCATGGCCAAACCACATTTCAACTCCCTTTGATTGATTAGGTCTCATCAAAGAAAGGAAGTTGTCTGGGTTGCAGGCTGCAACTATAGGATGAACATTGGAACAGTTTTCCTTTGTGAACTTTGTATGCCCCAATAGGCCATAGACTTTTTCCTTCTTGAGTTCCTTTAATGAGACCATGTCAGTGTTGCTGAAGAAGTCATAAAGCATTCATTCATTCTATAAGCATTTAATAAACCCCTACTATGTGCTCCTCTTAGGTGCAAAATACACAAAGACCAAAATAGAATTGTCCCTGCCCTCAGAAGTTTACATTCTATGGGACCAATTAATTAAAAAGTTAAAAAATATCTTTTTTTCCCTTAGTGCTTATCTTATACAAGAAATAACATGGTGTAGTATCTAAAAAGCTGACATTGGAATATTCTGACACATGTAAACTTTTTGACCATGGGTAAATCATCTAACCTCTCAGTGTGTAATACATTCTCTGTGTGTCTGTGTTATAGACAAATTTCATGTTGATGGATGCAATTTCCAGATGGTGAGTTCTCCACATCAGTAAAATTACACAAGTCCAGAGTTTCCTAAAGTGTATATCTGACCATGTCACCTCCTCTACTCCTCAATAAAATCCAACAGCTTCCTATCACCTTCAGGATCAAATACAGAATACCTCTGTTTGGACCTCAAAGCCCTTCATAATCTATCCCTGTTCCCTGCCTTTCCAGTTTTCTTATACTTTTCTCCTCTTTGCTGGTTGCTGTTCTAAAACCAAGTCATTCCATATCTTGGCTCTGGGCATTTTCTTTGGCTCTTGGAATGCTTTCCCTCTTCATTTTCTAGTTCCCCTTACTGCCATTAAGTACTAACTAAAATCCCATCATCTACAAGAAGCTTTTCCCAACATATCAGAAATCTACTGTCTCCCTCTATAGATTACTTCTTATTTATCCTATATATACCTTGTTTATACATATTTGTTTGCTCATTGTCTCCCCTGTTAGATGTGAACTCCTTGAGGGCAAGGACTGTCTTTTATCTCCAGTGATTAGAATAGTCTCTGGCATATAGCAGGAGGTTAATAAAGCTTATTGACTGACTGACCCTCACATACAGAACACTGCGCCATGTACTTGGGTTAGGGGGTGGTGAAAGGAGGTAGGGAAACCAGCTTAAAATGTAGCGCTTATTGGGGGCAGCTAGGTGGCACAGTGAATAGAACACCGGCCCTGGAGTGAAGATGACCTGAGTTCAGATCTGACCTCAGACACATAACACTTACTAGCTGTGTGACCTTAGGCCAGTCACTTAACCCCAATTGCCCTGACCTCCAAAAAAAAAAAAAAGAAACAAAAAAAATGTAGTGCCCATCCTCAAGAAGGTCACAATTGGATCGAGGAGATGGACAATATGAGAAATCAGTAAAAGATAGCATCTTATTAGAATCAAAGGAGAGGCACAATAGGTACCCTAGGAGTTCAGAAAAAAGGGAGTTCATTGTGTGATGGAACAAGGAGAGAATGCTTTGTAGAAAAGGTAGCATTCAAGCTGGGTCCTTAATACAGTCTGGAATCACTGATATGTGTAAAAGGCACTTAATCTATGGAAAATTACTTGAATAATGGTATATCAGGGGGAATTTGAATGCCACGAGAATGGCAAGTAGACCAACTTGACTGGAGTAGAGGTATAGGGAAAATAAGGCTTTAAAAATTGTTAGCTTTGGATACCAAGTTAAAGGGTTTGAATTTTCTCTTGTAGGTGGTAGGGAACAGTTGAAGGTTTTTGAGAAAAGCAACATTTTATTTTTAATTTTTTAAAAAAAATTTCAATTTTATTTTTCCCAATTATATGTACAAACAATTTTTAACATTAAAAAAATCTCCCTCCCTCTTCTTTGAGAAAGCATGCAATTTGATACAGATTATGCATGTGCAGTCATGCAAAACATATTTCAATATTAACCACGATGTGAAAGAAAACATGAGCCAACCCCCCCCTCCCCAAACCACCCTAATAAAATAAAGTTAAAGAAAAAGTATGTTTTGATCCGAATTCAGACCTGTCAGTTCTTTCTTTGGAGGTGGATAATGTTTTTCATCATAAGTCTTTTGGAATTGTCTTGGATCGTATTGCTGAGAATAGCTAAGTCATTTACAATTGATAAACAATATTGCTGTTACAATTTACAATGTTCTTCTGGTTCTGCTTACTTCACTTTGCATCAGTTCATATACATCTTTCCAGGTTTTTCTGAAAGCATCTTGCTCATCATTTTCTATAGCACAACTTGCAATCATGTATCACAACTTGTTCAGCTATCCCTCAATTGATGGGCATCTCTTCAATTTCCAATTCTTTGCTACCACAAAAAGAGCTGGATAAGCATTGTTTTATGAAGATAAATCAGGTGTAGTGTGCAGGATAGACTAGAGAGAAGAGACAGGAGGCAGGGAGAACAATTAGTAGAGTATAGGAGAAAGACAGGAGCAGAGAAGGCTCTAAACAAGAATGGTGGTAGTGGAAATAGAAAGGAAGGTATGAGTATCCAAGCCTTTACAAAGAAAGAATCAGTAATACTTTGTGACTGATTGGAGTGATGGAACGATGTTCAAAGGTGTATATAAAGTCTGAAGTCTTGGGTAGATTTTGGTAGCATTGTAATGAAAAGGAAAAAAGGATGAGCTTTTTGGGAGAAAATTAGAGTTGGAAAGGTCCTTAGAGATATCTATCTGGTTCCCTCATTTTGTGATCAGGAAACTGAGGATCAGAAAGATTAAGTAACATGCATAAGGTCACACAAGTAGTAAATTGCCCAACTGTGATTTGGACCTAGGATGTTGAATCTCAGATCTAGTGCCCTTTCCATTATACCATCCTATGTTTTCTGATGGTAAGTTCCATTTTAGACATGTTGAATCTGCGGTGCTATCTGGTCAGGCACAGAAATTTCCAGCAAACAGCAGGGAATTCAGGACTAGAGTTTGAGTGAGGTCAGCCATAGGTATAGATAGCTGTAGAAATGAGTGGATAAGTTTTCTTAGTTGGATAATGTAAAGGGATAAGGACAGAGGTCTAAGTACTAAATTTTACAAACTAAAGATATTTTCAGGTAGGAGAATTGGAATAAAGTAAAGGAATTGGAGAAGATGTCAGTGAGTCATGAGGAGACCAAGGAAAGTATACTGAAAGTCATCGAAGAGAGGGAATTATAAGATAAAGTCAGCAGTTTCATATTCTGCAGGAAGCTCCAGGTGAAAGAGGATAGAGAAAAGTCCTTTGGATTTGATAAGAAGGAAGTCAGTGGAGATCTTTGAGAATATAATAAAATGAGAATATAATAAAAATATAATTTCATTGAAGAGAAATTACAGAGAGTTAAAAAGTGATAAATTCCACTTGTTTTGGAAATTTAGTATGAAATGAAGGACAGAAAAAGGATGATAGCAAGAGCTGCCACAGAATGGAAGTTTTTCTTAAGGTATGAAGACTTATACTTGGGGGCAGCCAGGTGGCACAGTGGATAGAATGCTGAACCTGGAGTCAAGAAGACTCATCTTCCTGAGTTCAAATCTAGCCTTGGACACTTCCTAGCTGTGTGATGCTGGGCAAGTCACTTAACCCTGTTTGGTTTAGTTTCCCCATCTGTTAAACGAACTACAGAAGGAAATGGCATACCGCTCCAGTATGTCTGCCAAGAAAACCCCAAATGGAGTCACAAAGAGGTGGACATGAGTGGAAAACAAAACTGAACAACAGCTAAACATGGGCAACACTGAGGGTGAGACAGGAGGTGGCATGGGTCAACTAACTCATCTCTGAAATCTATTATATGTGTGAGGTCTTTCCCTATTATAATGTGAACTCTTTTAGAGCATATACTGTCCTGCTTTTCTATTTATATCCCAAGTCTGTTATCTTGCATGTAGTACATAGTTAACAAATGCTTTTTAATTAATTAATTAATTCAGTTATTCTTAGGGTTTTCAGACACTGAAGAGTACTTATATGAATGAAGTAAATATGTTCATAATGCAAATTATTTATGTTGAGAAATAATATGTGTAATACAAGTTTTTGCAAATCAATCAAGATTATAAGATCATGGTATCATGCCTTAGAGCTAGAAGGAACTTTGGTTCAGTCCCCTAGTTTCACAGATGACTCTGAGGGGGACAGGTGAAGTAACTTGCCCAAAGTCACACATAACATAGCAGAGTTAGAATTTGAATCTAGGATCTATACTACAATGATTTCTTATGTAGCTCAGAAGCAATACAGTCTCTTAATAGTCCTACATTTTGCTAAGCTTTCATCAGTTCAACACTAACTTAAAGGCTGTAGGTTAAAAGTAGAAGACATTTTAGCAGAGACTGTTAAAGAGAGTCCACACGTTAAAGAGAGTCCAAAAGAGAGCAGGTAGAATGTTGAGAGATTGGAAAACATGCCATATGAGGATGGATTGAAGAAATTGGGGGGGGGGGTGCAGCCTGAATGAGAGAATGAATGAAAAAGCATTTATTAATATTTACATTTAGCAAAATGCAAAGTATTGTACTACCAGTGGAGGATACAAATAGAAAAACAAGACAGCCCCTACTCTCCGGGAACAGGGAGAAAAAACATATATAGGAAATTAACTAAAAGTCAGGTGGAAAGGCCCAGTGGTCCTAAGGATTGTCAAAATAGATGGTAATGCATCTTCTTTTTCTTTTTTTAAAACAAATTTGATTGATTTCTTTTGCTCTTATATTACCTAAATTTCTTCTATGTAGCTTTTCCTCCAAACTGCCAGGGAGCCACACCTTATAACAAAGAATTCTTATTATTATTATTTTGCTTTTTGGAGGGGGGAGGGCAGGGCAATTGGGGTTAAGTGACTTGCCCAAGGTCACACAGCTAGTAAATGTTAAATGTTTGAGGCTGGATTTGAACTCAGGTCCTTCTGACTCCAGAGCAGGTGCTCCATTCACTGTGCCCCCTAAACAAAGAATTATTTTTAAAAGAAAAAAGAAAGAGGGAAAAAATCGGTAAAACCAATGAATACATTGAAAAAAATCTGACAATATATACAAGTTTCCATACACATGGAATACCCACTATCTCTGTAAAAGAGTTTGGGAGGGCATGTCTTCTCATATCTCTTCTTTGGGGCCTGGCTTGTTCTTTGTAATTTTTCAGCATTTGTTTTTGATTGTTTTATGGTTGCTCATTTCATTTATATTGATTTAGTTATTGTAGTATGCTATTCCCTTTGCTCTCTTTATTTCACTTTGTACTAGTTCATGAAGTCTTTACATGCTTCTCTGTATTCATAATATTGGTTTTTTCCCCAAACAATAATTTTCAATTACATATACATATGTATATTTGTTCAGGGGTGGGGAACCTTCCACTTGGAGACCACATGTGGCCCTCTAGATCCTCAAGTGCGGCCCTTTGACTGAAGCCAAACTTCACAGAACAAATTCCCTTAATAAAAGGATTTGTTCTGTAAAACCTGGACTCAGTCAAAGGGTCACACCCAAGGACCCAGAAGACTGCATGTGACCTCAAGGCTGCAGGCTCCACACCCCTGGTTTAGGCATTTTCCAGTCAATGAACATCCACTTTGTTTCCATTTCTTTGCTGCCACAATGTCATTTCCACTAATAAAACCATACCTGTTCCTGATATTGAACTATTAGACAGTGCCAATGATTTTGATAGCAAGAACTTTTTTTTTCCTTCCCCTAAATCTTTAGTAGATATGGCAGCTGGGAGGCAGGGCTTAGTACTTGCAGAGAACATTGTTAGGTCACGTCTCCATAAGGACTGCTTCCCTTTGCAAGGGCCACATTGGAACAAAGGATTCTGCTCTGAGGGTTCCTAGTGTTCCCAGGACTCTTGGGCTTACTTGCCCATCTTAGGTAGAGGACATGATCCAGCACTGTGGACTATCCCTTCCCCCTGTGGCCCCTTCCTCTGATTGGTCAGTTTCTCTTGGTACCTTCATTTGTTGAGGCCAACTATGTTCTTTCCTTCATTCCTTTCTGGTCTCTGGTCTTGACTCTAGGGACTTCTTTCTTTACTGCAGCCTACCTCTTTTAAGCTTCCTTTTATATAGGAATGTCCACCTTGTAGTACAAGCTCCTTTAGAGCAGGATAGTGTTCCATATTGCTTCTTTTTGTATTTGTAGTGTTTATCACAGTGCTTAGCACACTCAGTAAATGCTTGTTGAAGATTCAGTTTTTCTTCAGCCATTGGAAGGTCTGTCAAGTGCAAGATGGATTAGACTTATTCTATTTGGCCTCAGAGGACAGCTAGGAATAATTGTTAGAAGCTGTAGAGAGACACATATTTTAGTTTTGATTTAAGAAAAAAACTTTCACACATTAGAGTTATCCAATATTGAAGCAGGTCATTTTCAGATAAGGTAGATCATCCCTCAATAGTGGCCTTACAATAAAAACTAGATGTCTACTTGTCAGCAAAGTGGTAGAGGGGACTCTCCATCAGGTAATATCTGGTCTCTGAGGTTCCTTCCAATTAAAAAAATTCTTTCTCCAAGGACCAGAGTCACTTTAAGTAATGGTACTGGGCTTAGTTAAGATCAGATCAGATAAAACCTGGATCCAAATACCAGCTCTGATACTTTATAGTTGGATGGCCCTGGGAAAATCTTTTAAGATCTTTGAGCCTTGGTTTCTCCATCTAGAAAATGGGGATAATATTATTGTACTACTTAGTCTGCAGAGTTGCCATGAAGGAAGCAATTTATCACCTTAAAGTGATGTACAAATATGAATATTATTACTACAACAAAGCGTTGACTGCCATCTTCAGCAACAGAAAACAGCAAGGATCTTTTTTTTTGCCATGAATGGAAAGGGGAGTAAATTTACTCAGCTATGTTGGGAAAACATTATCCAACCATTAGATTGAAAAATTACTCATGTTTAAAGACAGAGGGGGAGAAGGCCTCAGAGAGAGGGCAAGAGATTGATGATACTGGAAAGATGGAATCACTGAGGTAGCAAGGCACCGGGAGAAGCAAGAGAGTTTAAAGCTTAGTTAGCCTTTGGTAGGAGAGAAATATCTTCCAGTGAATGGATGAAGGAAAAGAGTGTGGAGACAAGAGCGCTTAGGGTACTCAGGTCAGATTGCCTTTATCTTAACAGTAAAGTACAAGGGAAGGTTCTATCCTAAGAATGAGACTTATGTGGGGGGAGTGATAGAGTCTAGAGGCCTGAAGATAACATAAAAGATTTGCAGTCTCTGCTTCTTGGAATTAACAGTAGAGAAATGAAAGGATTACTGAGAAACAATGAAGGCCTGCTTGGAGTTGAATAGCATGACTTTGTAGTGGGTATGGTGTATAAAGTTGGGTGACTAACTGGGAATATCAGGGAAAGCTTCATGGAAGAGATAGAATTTGAATTGGCTTTTCAAGGATGGTTAAACTTTCAAGAGGCAGAGATGGGGTGGACGTGAGGATGGGGAGGGGAATTCTAGGTGTGGGGGCAAGATAAGCAAAAATATGGAGGTGGGAATATGGGCAAAAATGTGGCAATTCACTGTGGAATTGATAAGGCATAATTATGATTATTAACCATAGAAAGACTGATATGAACTGTGGTATAGCAGATAGAGATCTGGCCTGGAAGCCAGAAAGACTTATTCAAGCCTTGCCTCTGTGACGTACTATGTATATAATCCTGGGTATGTCACATACTTTTTCAGTAACTTTGATAACTCTTCAGTAATTCTCTGAGACTCCACTAGCAGACGAGGTGCTGCTGACCTGCATTGGTAGACAGAGCTTGCTTACCTGGGAGTTCTCTATAGCAATGAACTTACACCTCTGGTACATAATAATATATCTTTGCAAAATCTTCTCTGTTTGCATAGTACCTTATTTTGTCTCTATAACTGTGCTTCTGGATATTAAAGCCAAAATAGCAATCACCAAAAATAGCAATTTTAGGAGCTATCAATGTCCTAGTGTGTCATCAAGTTTTTACTTTTCTAGGAGTAATGGCTCACTTTTAATTGAGTAATTGTACTAATCTGAATGTCTGTATGAATGAGAACTATAGAATTTAAGGCACGTCCATTTAGAGAATGGATTGTGGAGATCGTCTAATCCAACTTGTACTTTTTATAGTAGAAGATGCTGATTCTTTAAAATGCTTGGGGACTGTTCCAAGGCCATGTAGGTAGCTAGCAGCAGAGGTAAGTTTTGAAGTCAAGTCCTCTGAATGCCAATCCAGGGCTCCTTCAGCTACCTTTTTGGTATCTCACCATGAAGGATGGGAGGTGGCCATAGCAGGAGGAGCACCACTCACCTGCTTCAGGGACATTGACAATTTGAGTATCTCTTTGAGGAAGAAGTCTGAACATAAATGGCTGCATTGGGCCCCTTTAACAAACTGTGCTAAGTGAGTTTTCTGATGTTCCAGACCAGGGAGATGAATCTAGATTTGTCCTTGTCTGTCTTCACTACTGTTCTCTAGCTGTGCTCAGACTTTTAGCTGTTTTAATTCTTTTTTTTGTTGTTGTTGAGTTTCTTTGTGATCATAGTTATGTTCTAAAGCTAAAATTATAGTTACCAAAGAAAAAGGTTATATAAAGCCATTCTATTTAGTGGGATTTTTTTTTAGAATCCCAATGAACTAACTTTCCCTCCCAGTGGTCATAAGCAACTTTTCTAAAGCTTATAGCCTTAGGGTTTCCTAGAGTACCATGAAATGATATAACTTGTCCATTACAGCATAGCTAATATGTAGCAGTCAGGACTTGAATCAGGTTTTCTTGACTCCAAGGCTGGCTGCCTATACATTATACCTAGCTCTGTTGGTTACTGTTAATCATCACAATTAATAACTGGTCCTATACGTAACTATCATAACTCTTCTCAGTTTATCCTTATGCCTTCTTCATAGGATTATACATTTAGATCTGGAAGAGATATTAGAAATCATCTAATCTAATTACCTCATTTTTTTGGGGGGGAAGGTAGGGCAATTGGGGTTAAGTGACTTGCCCAAGGTCACACAGCTAGTAAATGTTAAGTGTCTGAGGTCACATTTGAACTCAGGTCCTCCTGACTCCGGGGCTGGCGTTCTATTTGCTGCACCACCTAGCCACCCCTAAGCACCTCATTTTTTTAGGTGAAGAAACTAAGAAACTAAGTTTGAGTCCCCCAAAAAGTTAAATTTTGGCAGAGGCAGGATTTCAAAACTGGATTTTCCTACTCTAAATCCAATACTTTTTCCTTGCATTGACTCCATTTGAAGGAGTTAGCTCTCGTCTGATCCTAAAGAACTCTCTTTATTGTATTTCCTTTCTATTCCTTCTCCTGAGGATGAGGATTAGAAGTAGGAAGGGGTCAGTTACCTGATGAAGGCAGAATAATGTCCTTTTCCAGGGGTCTTTAAAAGATTAGGGTAACTTTTCTGGGTTGCCTAAGGAGTGGTGTTGCCCAGAGGCAGAAGGATAGCGTAGAATGAAAATGATTCTGTGTCCCTTGCTATAGTTTCCTGGTTCTAATAGGGTTTTTGGAAGATCTCCATGTGATATTGTGTGACGTCTTCTTTAAGCTATGACAAGGTAAAGAATGTTTATTTTCCTGCAGCTTTGGGAGAGGGCACAATCAACTTTCCATTATTCTCAGGGGCCAGATGACAATTCAGGTCCTTTGTTGTAGATTATCTTGGCCCTTTGTTTCTTTCTACTTATTGGAATGCTTGTCTTTGAAACATTTCACTACTCATTAGTGTCTCCTCTTAGGGGAAGACAGGCTAAGTGACAGGAAATGAAACTTTAACTACCCTAATTAGTTACTAGCTGCTTCTATGAAGGGCTTGGTGAACAACTGACCAACTAGCAAAAAGAATGCTTTTGGATTCTTTATGGGTTTTAGTTATTTGGGTTTCCTATCTTCTTCTCTTCCTTCACCATCCCACCCCTGTTTGCCCAACTTGTTTTCCTTCCTTATTTTCCCTATGTGACCATGAGTAATTACAAATAAAATATTTGACCTGTCCTATTAGCGTGTTTCCAGTTACAAAATATTGAGTACCAAAATCTGGCTTAAATTTTCTCTTTAAATTAGAATCACACGCATGGGATCAGCGACCTTAGAGACCATAGTCAAACCCACTCATTTTATAGGAGAGGAAGCTGAGGCCCTGAGCTTGCACAAGGTCACACAGCTAGTCAATGACAGGGCCTGATCTCATGGATTCCACTCAGGTGCTCTTTTGGCATCCCCAATAATCTTAAAGCCTTTGTCAGACTTGGTATGGGTTTTAATATTGACAGGTCTGCTTGGAGGAGAAGTTAGACCCTTTGGCTAGATTGGTGTTGAGTACTGGAAGAAGACAAATGTCTGAGAATCTAAAGAGGACCCTTACCTCATCTCCCTGATCTGGGACTCAATCTTCACCTCTGCCTCTTCTTTAGGAAAAGAGCCAGCAATACGCTAGCATGTCCCTTCTGTGCAAGATCTTCAGTTTAAATTTATAAAACATCTCTCCCAAACTTGATGAAAACGGTATAGGGAAAGTTCTTTGCCTCTTTTCCTAGCCAAGTTATTCCTATTCTGTGAATGTTGGTTGTAGGGGCCCTACCTTCTAGCTAATGCTCATTTGCCAACTATCTTATTGGATGGGATGCTGATAGCCTAGCTGCCATTTGTCCTTTGGCATAGAGGAGAATTCCAGATGATAATGATGAGTGAGGCCTGGATCCAAAGCTGTGTTTTTTTTTAAACCAAATTGCTTGTGAAAGTTTATTTCCTGAGTTTTGAGAGCTCATAAATAGAAAAGACCATTTCTATGATACTCCTTCTTGTCTCTTGAAGTAGGATTTTTACATTATAATTTTCTAGGTTATGATCCTTTTGGGGATAGGGTTATGTGATGAAAAGAGAACTATGGCAGAAAGATAACTAGGGTGACCTAAAGAAGAGACATTAAGCCCCGAAGAGAAGAATCTTTCTGTGACCTTCCAAGATTCATCTATTTAAAGGAAGAAGGGATCTCAGATGCCATATGCCATCTAGTCTAACTCCTTCATTTTATAAGCTAGAAAACTCAGGTCCAGGAAGGTAAACTAACTTATTCAAGGTCATGTTAGAGCCAAAATTTAAATGAGGACCCTCTGATTCTAGAACCTGACTTTTCCTACTTTATTATGCTCTTTCCTCAGTTAAACCTCTTGTTTTACACATAAGGAAATGGACTCTGAGGAGGCAAGGGAGTTACCCAAGGTCTCAAAGTGAGTTGACAAAACACTTGGCAAAGTGTCAAGTCAAGAAAACAAGCATTTATTAAGTGCTTACTATGTACGTGCCAGACACTGTGCTAAATAGTGGGGCTACAAAGAAAGGCAGAACATAGTCATTGCTGTCAAGCAACTCACAGCCTAATGAAGAAGACAACATGCAAACAGGTATGTATAAGCAAGATATATACAGGATAAATTGTAGATAATCACAGAGGGAAGGCGCTAGCATTAAAGGGGATCAGGGAAAGGCTGCTTGTAGAAGGTGCGATGTTAGACAGGACTTGAAGGAAGCCCGGTCAATGCACTTAGAATCAGGAAGACAAAGTCAAAAAGTTGCCAACAAACATTTATTAAGCACCTACTATATATATATATATATATATATATATATATATATATAAACTATATGATAGGTTGTCTGCTAAGCACTGAGAAAACAAAGAAGGGCAAAACCAGTCTCTGTTCTCAAGGAATTTCCTAATCTGATGGGAAAGAGAACATGTAAACAACTATGTACAAACAAAATATATGTGGAATAAATTGGAGATAATCTCAGAGGAAATGCATTAGCATTAAGAGGAATGCTGGAAGAACAGAGTTCAAATCTTGCTTTAGACACTTGCCAGCTATGTGATCCTGATGAATCATGCCACCTCTCTTAGAGTCAGTTTCCTCATCTGTAAAATGGGTTTAATAACAATCCATACCATATACCATACAGGGTTGGTTTTTTTTCTTTTTCTTTTTGGAGGGGGAAGGCAGGGCAATTGGGATTAAGTGACTTGCGGCTAGTAAGTGTTATCTATCTGACATCAGATTTGAACTCAGATCCTCCTGATTCCAGGGCTGGTGTTCTATTTACTGCAACACTTAGCCACCCCCATACAGGGTTGTTTTGAGGATCAACATATATAAAGTACGACTGTTATTATTATTATTTTTGCAGGTGGCCAACCATGCTATATTTTTTAAGTGGGCTGATCCATATATACATATATATGTATCAAAGACAAGCAATGGATGAGACAGCTCAGTACTGATGAGTGCCTTATGGTGAGAGGATTATTCTGGCCCCTAGCACAAAGGTTCTCCACTTCTGTTTTTTTCTATGAAAAAGAAAATAAACTTACTGTCTCTCTATGGCCAGCTACACAATGTCTCTTTAGATACTTCATTTATCTCTGTTGATTTAATCTCTATACTAATAACAACCATGGTTAGCTGTTAAAATGTGTGTGCTAGCCCAGTATGGAAGCCCTGAGAAGCCAAGGCATATGGGACTTGAGCCTGGAGAGGATTTTGGACTTGGACCTGGGACTGTGTTTTCTGAGAACCAAGCTAAACTGTGAGCCTCATACCTTTCTTTTCCCCAGAGACTGAGATAGTGAAAACCAGGGGAGATTATGCCTCCCCTGTGTTGGGGGAGTAAGTGTGTATATTTGTGATTATACTTTTCGAAGTAAATATTTCTGTGTAAAAACTAAAAAGAAATGTATGTGCTAATGTTGGATGTAGTGTGAACTGGGACAATTGTGTGAAAATCTGGTAGGAAGGAGATCAACTCCAAGTTAGCACTTCCAGAATGAGATTTCTGCTGGGACCTTGGAACTAGAAAGGAGGGTTGTGGACCCCTTTTTCATAACGTCACACATTTACTGGGTTTTCTCTGGGCAAATGAAACGTCAGCAGGGCCTGATTAGCTGATTTTCTGGGCTGCCACTGAATCAGATATCCACCATTTCTGTAGCTTGGTTTAAAAGCAAAACCACTTTTCTGGAGGAATCGGGGTGAAGGAATGGTTAGAGAGGAAATCACATCTCCAGGGGGGGAGGACTAATGACTGATGCCATAATACTGCTACTGCGTGGCTACTACAAATGTGTACTTGTATGTCCCAACTATAGTCTTTTGTTGTTATTCAGTCATTTTTCAGTTGTGTCTGACTTCGTGATTTCATGTGGGGTTTTCTTGGCAAAGATACTGGAGTCATTTTCTATTTCCTTCTCCAGTTGATTTTACAGATGAGGAAACTGAAGCAAACAGGATTAAGTGACTTGCCCAGGGTCATACAGGTAATAAGTATCTGAGGCTAGATTTGAACTCATGAAGAAGAGTTTTCCAGACTCCAGGGTCAGCTCTTAATGCACTAATCCATCTAACTGCCCTCAACTTTAGTCTTAGGTCCCCTAAAACACATCTTTTCTACCCTTAAGCACAGTGATATGAATACAGTAGATTTTAATAAATGTTTATTGAAAGTAAATTATTCCAGTGGGGGGCAGAGGAAAGAGCCTTTCACTTGGAATAACATGACCTGGGCTTGAATCTTTACTATGTTTGCATGACCTTGGGCAAATTGCTTCACTTTTTGGAGAATAAGTTTCTTTGACCATCTAAGGATGGAGTTGGACTAGCTTATCTGTAAAGTCCCTTTTCCTCTAAAATCTTATGATCCTAGGAACAGTAATTATATTATAGCTTACTTTTATATAGAACTTTATAAACGACTTGATAGATATTTAATTCATTCTTCATGACAACTGTATGAGAGAAATAGTTGCAAATATGATTAACCCATTTTTATGAAGTAGAATAAAGTCTATCCTATACACAGTATATTCATTGTTACCTTGAGTAGTTGTTCAAGAGCTGGGTACTTTGTTACTTACATGCTTGGAGACTTGGACCAAGCATGTTTGAATCAGATCCTGAGATTTCTGAGAGGCAAATTGGGATGAGGACTGTCAAGTCAAAGCCAGTGAATGGTTGTTTGTTTGTTTTTAGCCATCCAAGATTGAAGCTTGTGTAAATATGCTTCAGGTGCTAAGCCAGGAGTTATAATAGTAAATAACTTCCCAAGGAAGCTATTTGAAAGATCATACTCATTTGGATCTATACATTTTTGCATGTTTACTAAAGAAAAATTAACCCAAAAGTAATTGTTTTGTGGTTACATATGTACTTAGAACAATGCCTGAGAACTTAGAGCAGTACCGGGCACATAGTAGGTACTTAAATGTTTATTGATTGATTGCATTCTGTATATCCTCCAATTTTAATCATTAGAATGAGAAGACCTTTAAGCCCACCTAATCCAACTTGCATGTGAACAAGAATCCTCTTTACAATATATCTAATAACTAGGCATCCAGTTTCCCTTTGAAGACTTCCAGTAATAGAAAACCCACCATTTTCCAAGGGCAGCCCATTCCCACTTTGGATAACTCCATAGGAAGGATAACTTGTTAGGAAGTTTGTCCTGACATCAAGCCTAAATTGGCATCTTTGCAACTTTTCCCCACTGTTCCTAGATCAGCCGTCTAGGACCAAGCAGCACAAGCTGGATTTTTCTTTCTTTTAAACACTTGAAATCAGCTGTCATCTCAATGAATTAAAATTTAATAGCTTCAATTGGTATAGTGAATAGTAAATGTGTTAGATATGGAAGCAGAAGAGCTGAGTTCAAATTGTAGCTCCACCCCTTGGGCAAGTCACTTAAATTCTCCGGGCCTCAGTTTCTTTGTCTGTCAAATGTAGAGATTGGACCAGAAGCACTCTAAGTTCCCTTTCAACTTTAAATCCCAAGGTCCCATTGTGCTTCCTCATCTCTAACTTGATCCACCTTGGTATCTTCAAGGTGAGGTCTCTGACTTCCTTATTGATATGAAAAGACAAGTAGTTCTTGAATCTAATCTATAAGCCAAAACATCAGCTATTTAGCCAGTCTCTTGGTGAGGGTTTATTGGAAATAAATGCCTGTAGTTGTTCTCCCTATGGGAAAGCTCATTCTAAAAAGATTGAATGTGCACATTAATTCTCTTCCTCAACCAAATAAAATTCATTTGCAAAATGTATTGATTGATGAATAGAAATGAAGCTATTGCAAAATATTTTGTGGGCTAAACAAAAACTGAAAACTGGGACTCAGACCCTGACTTTTACTCCTTATCTGCCAACATCCTTCTCTCTGGTCCTAGGGAAGTCACAACCTGCTTCCTGCTTCAGTTTCTTTGTCTGTGTCCCACTTCTTGGAAATGAGCGAACAAATGAAGGTGATGATTATAAATCTCTCTGCAACTATAAAGTGACCTAGAAATCCCTGTTTAGGGTAAACTGTTATATGATAGTTTAGTCAGATACATAACTTAAAACAGCAACAAAAACCCAACTGATCTTCCACCACTGCCTCTCAATATTTTTTTCTATTGCCGTATTTTATTTATGAGTTTCATACTACCAATTCTCAGCTGCACACAAGATCTTATTTGCAATTTTTTTGTTAAAATTTCAAGTTTATTTTGCTTGTTACCTAAACTTTCTGTCTCTGGCAAATAGGTATCTTAGGACATAAGTATTTTCCCCAACTCATTCCATAGTTATTCTCATTTAAGAGTTACCAGGTATGACTTCCAGTATGTTACCTCTTTCTATGTTGCACATCTGGCCCCATTCTTCTTCCCATCCCCAATCCCAATCCCTGCCAGATTTTAATTTTCCACTACTGAACAGCTTGTCCAGTCTCCTGACAAAATCATTATACACCATCTGTATAGCATGTATCCCATACCTTCCCAAGAGCCCATAGTCTCAACATGTAAAAAAATCAAGAATAGCACAGTTTAATTCTTTCATTGCAGAAATCACATAATATGCAAAGGAATCATAGGTGTGCATTAACACCCACAGCAGTATAAAACACACAAATAATCCTTTATCAGTTCTTTGCTCAGTCATTCTCCTGCCCTGGTAAAGGTAAGGCCCCTTTGTGAGACTGTTGAATAGCCATCTACCTCCTTCCTTTCAGATAAAGAACCATTAAACATTGCAGGGAGGTAAAAGAGGGGATGTGGTGGGATAGGGTTAAGGGAGGACATAAAAGTGTTCTGCTTAGCCTTGGAAATAGTGCCATTTACCCAGAAGAGTGCCTTGCGTGATTGAAGGGCAAGGGATAGGGAAGAGAGGAAGGGAAAAGTTCTAGCCAAGAAGTGTTAGGAGTGGTTTCAAATGGGATCCCATCATGGGGAAAACTTTGGACATCTGTAAACCAACAGGGATAGGTCATTGAACTGGCTGTGAAATTTTGTCTTCTATTCCCTTCTACTTTTAGGTGTATTCCCTATTTTAATCTAAAGAGAGAAGATATGGGTTGAGGAGAAATGCCAAGAAACTTAGTTTGGGAGCCATTAAAGGGCAAGTTGGCATTTTTTTTTCTTTTCTCTATCACGGTCAATCTCCTCCACCTTGTAGGAATCTCTTTCTGCCAAGTGGAAGGCTTGAAAAGCTGCCAACTCCAATAAATTTAAGAATTATGGAGATGAAAAGCCTGTTGCCCTTGGGCTTCGAATACAATGACGTTTAGTTCAATTAAAAGAGACCTTTATTGTGAGCCTCTGATTTTGATTAATTCTTTTACCAAGTCTTTCCCCTTCACAATCTCCAAACTCTTTCTTTAAGAAAATCTCTTCAAGTTCTACAAAAGAATAGTTTCTGAATACTGCGAAATGGGGAACTCCCTTCACCTATATTGATGGACAACCTGGCTATGATTTAGCAGATTAGTCCTAGGGAGCTGCTGAGGTACATAGAGGTTAGGTGATTTACTCAGGCTCACATAGCTAGTGCTGCAGACAGGATTTAAATCCAGGTCTGGCTGACTCTACACCCACAATTCTCTTCACTATGCCAAGCTGCATCAGTTTCCAATTTAGACAATGTCTAGGGAAACATTATATTTCCTTTGGGGGGCAGTTGAGTTGGTATGTGGTCCTAAATAGATCTCTTGCAGAGGCATTCTGTTGCCAGTTATGTTGTCTTTAATCTTAAAACTGAGCCCAGGCATTGCCCAGAGAGTTAAAGGTCTTAGTCATTACTGCTCATGATGATTCTGGTTTTACTTTGTTTGCAGAATTAGGCTAAAATTTTAAAAAGATGAGATTTTGGAGCATTATTTGTTCTGCATCCAGTCATCAATTCTTAATCTTTCATTTGAAGATCAGACACTTTGAAGATCACACTCTAGGGATTCTGAGATTCTCTCCCATAGATATAAGCTACCCTGGAGCATGTACTAGGTGGGGGTGTGTGTGACATTAACATAGGTATGTGAGGAATGAATGAAAAGTCCTTTATATAAGTGCCTATATATCTGAGTACTGTGCTAAGCATTAGTGGATATGAATAAAAAAGCGAAGATTGTCTTTGCTTTCAAGGTACTTACATTCTAATGGGAGACACAACTCACTCTTTGATTTCTATACTGCAGAAAAGGTCTGTAAGACAGACCACTAAATCACAGAATCTTAGAAATGGAAGGTGCCTCAGACACCATGTGCTTCAACATGTGACAGAATAAAAATTCCTACTACAATATCCCTGATAATGGTCAGTCAACCTTTGATTGAAATTCTCTGATGGGCAGGAACCCACTCATTTTTCACTTTTGCACAGCTCTAATTCTTAGGAAATTTTGCCTTATGTTGAGTTTACATCTGTCTTTCCATAACTTTCATCTGCTGCTCCTTGTCTTGCCCTGTGGGGCCAAGCAGAACAAATTTAATTCTCTTTCCATGTGATGGCCCTTTGAATATTTGAAGAAAACAATCAAATCTTCTCTTCTCTAGGTTAAACAGTCCCAGTTGCTTCAGTGAATTCAGTGCTCTCAAAGACTTTCATTGTCCTGGTTTCCTTCCCATATACTTTTTTACCAACCTTACTCTAAAACTCCATTAAGAAAGACCATTTCTTCCTGAGGGTTAGACAGAAAATAATCAGGTTATGGAGTTACACCTAAGAAATCTGCTGATGAAAAAAAGTTAAATGTTTATTGAATATATATCCAGCCTAGTAGAGATACTTGATGGACCACAGAAATACTCGTTGAGCAGCTAAGGTGTCTTCTTTATGCCAGAATTCCAGGAAGAAACCTCTGTGGAATCAAAACAAAATTATCCCCCTAATCCATGGTAATGAGAGAGGAAAGATGAAGAGGGAAAAAAGTTCAAGAATGTGGAACAGAACACCAGCTTACTGACTTATGCTTAAATGAAGTATCACTTTGAGGAATTCTAAATAGATATCCATTGGTCATGGAACTTTGTAGCAACATGGACTTTTGGAAAGCAACACAAGTTTTGTCATGTGCAGGGTGTGTGTGTGTGTGTGTGTGTGTGTGTGTGTGTGTGTGTGTGTGAGAGAGAGAGAGAGAGAGAGAGAGAGAGAGAGAGAGAGAGAGAGAGAGAGAGAGAGAGATCCATTTTTATTATAGTATGATTCTCCTTTTGTCTTCCTAGAGTGACCCATCTAGGGACGGGTAGGTAGGTCTTCTGGTCATCCATTTGCAAAGACAGATTCATAGATCTCAGGATCATAATTTTTTGATCTGTGAAGCTTTCTTTGCAAATGACTGAGCATAGAAATTAGAGTTGGAAGGGACTTTAGATATCATCTAATCCAACTTCATTTTATAGATGAGAAAACTGAGGCTTGGAGAAATTTAAAGTAATGTTCAATATTCTTGGAGCCTTAAGTCCTTTACTGACAGTACTTCTCCCTAGCAAGTGAAACTTCTGGCAAAAGGGAAACAAGATGGCAGGAACTCTACTCTTTTCCCCAGCCCAGTAGAAGAGAAAACAGCGATTTTCTAAGCTCTGTATCCCTAGCCTCTCTGGTGAGGTTTGAGTGCAGGCGCTGTCCTAGGTTCGGTTTGCTTGGTGGAGTTCAAAATGCCCTTGTTCGGGGAAAGGCATTCTTCTGAGCTGTCATGTCCTGAATATATACAGCGACACAGGCTGCAGTCTGTCTAGAGTTGCTTTCAAAAGGAAAATAAGGCAGATCTCCATGTCAGCCAAAATGTCACACCTCATAGATTTAGAGCTGGATGAAATGATTTGCTGACCTCTATACTATTCACAGGGGGCAGATAAGTCTTCCCTTTATATAATCCTCCAGTCTTTCTTTGACATTCTAGCCAGGGCCAGGCATCTGCTAATATATAGTAGACCTAATCCTTTGGGTCACATATGAAGCCCAGCCTTCTGCACACTGGCCGTTCATCTCTGGCAGTAAGGCCATGGTAGAATACATGAAGACTTTCTTTGCTTTTTATTATTTGTCTTCATCACTTCAATGCCTTTTATCAGTATTTTTGTTCAATAATAACAGTAGGAAAATGTTAGGGAATTGTACCAGGAGATACTGACTCTTAGTATTGGTTATGGTGCCTAATAGCTTCATTCTTCTTCTTCAAGTATATCTGTCTATTTTTTCAAAGCCTCTACAGTCAGGAATTTCTTTGAACCAGTTGTGTCAGACAGGTGTTTTTGAATCGATCAGACTGGGAAGCATAACAGGTTAAGAGAACAATTGGATGAGTAAAGAGTAAATGAGTGTTCATGCATATAGGAGAAAGCAAAAAAAAAAGGTTGTTTGGGGAGAAAAAGATTTTGGGTGTGCCTAGGAGAGAGGGAGATAAAAGAGAATGGAAAGATAAACAGACCTAGAGATAAATCATTTATGTTGTGACTAAGAAGAAATAAGGAGACAGTGAAATGAAAAAAGGTCTTTCAGAGATGGAAGTACAGGAGCAGAACTGGGCTTATGGGGACAGGATATAGAATTTTTTGGTATCTTTTTTTTAAATCTTCTTGGAAAGGGATGGGTTAGAGAGGAGTACATTATTAATAACAATAGCTAACATTCATATAGTTCTTGAAGGTCTTCAAAGGGCTTTATATATCTTATTTCATTTGTACTTCAACAACTCTGTGAGACAGATCATTCTCCATTTTACAGTTGTAGAAACTTAGGCAGAGTGACTATTAAGTGACTTGCCTGGCATTATGGCAGGGCTAGTAAATGTCGAAGGTGGGATTCTAACACAGATCTGCCTGACTCCAAGTCTGGTTCTGCATCCTTGATAGGACGAAAGGCTGGAAGAAAATAGGTCTTTGTGACAACCCCCAGGTTCCCCAAGATCAACCAAAAAAGCAAAACAATCTCTCACGACCGCTATTAGAGAATGCTTTATGACCATATCATGAAGTCAAGGACAAAAACATGAATAGTAGGAATTGTGCACTTATCCTTCTCCCTCCTTTTATCAGTCCTTTCTGTCCTTCTTTCCTAATGTCCTTCCCTTTTCCCCAAAATCCTTTGGGGGTAAAGTTATTCTGAGTTCAGAGCTCTATTTTAAAATTTGCAAGTGTGATATATAGAACTTAAGATTCCTTAAGCTTGCCTGGTGAGTAGATATTTCTCCAGTCAGGTTAGGAGGCATAGGGACTGTGAGGAAGAGATTATTTCTACTTTTATCCTTGAAGCTATTGATGTTCTAAAAGTCACTCACCTCTCTCCTGAATTTCTTCATAGGATCATAGATTTAGAGCCAGAAGTCATGCAGCAAAAAGTAGATTGAGGTCAGGTTTTAGATGGTGTGAATGCATATGATGGAACATCTTCTCATGTCCCTTTTCCATATATAATCCTTGGGGCCCTAGCCTCTGCCTCTTAGTTTCCCTGGCTTCCTTTGAGAATTAGCTTAAATATCACTTACTTTAGGAGGCCTTTTCCCATTTCCCAAGCTGGTAATGCCTTCCTCTCTAAGAGTGCCTTCCATTTCCTCTGTATATATCTTGAATATGCCAACTTATTTTCATATGTTTTCTGTCACAAGAGTGTAAGGGACAGTATTTTTTCACCTTTCTTTGCACAGTGCCCCAAAATGCTTGTTGATTTGACTTGACTTATACCTGGTTGGATGAAGGGGATAGGAGCATAGGATCACAGATTTAGAAATGAAAGGGATTTTAAAGATCATCCAATCCAACTTCTTCATTGGGCAAATGAGGAGAGTGAGGCTCACAGACTTGCCCAAGGTCACAAAGGTAGTAAATGGGAGGGTCATGACTTGAACTCAGGTCCTCTGACTCTAAGCTCTAACTGTAACAATAAGTGGTGTCAGGTTTGAGATGGTAGGAACACTGTTGATCAGGCAGGAGAAAGGTGTCATATCTCAGGATGGGAGGTGAGCACAGAGCCTGGGGCACCTGCAGGTCCAAACCTGGACACAGCTGCCCCCTGAGATCAATTTTAATTTGTTCCTCTCCAGGGTAGGATGGTGAGAAGTGACCTTTGGTATAAAACTAGGATTCAAGGTAATGAAGACTCTGGACAGTCACTGCTTGTTCACTCCCTGGGTATAGGTACATGCCCAGGGGAATAAGAAAGGAAATGGCCATCTGGATATCTTGAGGACAGGCCGTATGGGGGCCTATTTGCCTTCAAATGAGTTGCCCTCCATTATGGTTCAGCTTCCGAGCTGCCCAAGTAAGAAATAAAACAGTCCTTGATCAGAATAATCCAATTCTCTCTCTGCAGGATTGAATCAAGAGGCCAGTGTGTTTATCTGACTGTGCAATCAGTCAGACAGTCTTTTCCTCCCATCCTATTTTATAAAGCACATGCTCCAAAAACAAACCAGGAAAAACCGAGAGGGAGAAACTCCGTTAATGCAAAATATTGAGGCTGAGATGCTAATCACAAGCCCTTTAATATGGTAGGATTTGTGTTCCATTCCCCTGTCTTCCACAGCTCCATCCATCCTCTTCTCTTTTGTCTTCCCTCCTTTCCTTGGTTCTTCTGAGGAGTGGGGAGGTGGGGGGGGGGAGGAATAATAAGGATCTATTTTGAACACAGGTGACCTTAGCTTAGGCAATAGAAAGTTGACTAGGAGCAACTCATGCTGAAAGATTGGGCATGAGAGATAAACAGACTACAGCCAGAGTAGCAAGGCAAGGCAACAAACACTTATTAATCACCTATTGTATGCCAGGCACTGGGGATACTGATACAAGCATAAAAAAAGATGGTCCTGGTCCTTTAAAGAGCTTTCATTCTAGTGGGGGAAGGGAGTGGAATGGAGGATGACAGACTTGCTCCCCTCCCAAAAAGGAGGCTCCAGGAAAAACTGGTCAGTTGGAGAATGGGGAAGAGGGAGGTTTGAGGGTAAGAAAGCCAGTTCTGAGGGTAAGTTCCAGGTGAGGAATAGAGGTGAAGTGTGGAACAGAGCCAGCAGGGGAAAGCTGAGGTGCCCTGCAGAGATGAAGCCGACACACTCGCTCCATTGTTTCCTGGGCACATGAAGAAAAATGGACCTGAAGGATGGAATTCTGGAAATCAGAGGAAAATCTGGGAAGAACCTTGGAGGCTATCTAATCCAACATCCTCACTTTGTAGCTGAGGCAACTGAGATCCAGAAAGGAGGAAGCACCTTGCTCAAGGTCACACAGCTACCATGGGCAGATCTGGGAATTGGACCCAGCTTCTGGCTCCTACTCTAGTGATCTTTCTTTGTGTCGTTGCTGTTCAATTAGTTCAGACATGTCTGACTCTTCCATGACCCCATTTAGGATTTTCTTGGCAAAGAAACTGGAGTGGTTTGCCATTTCCTTCCCTAGCTAGGAGTCCATAAATGCCTCTCTTTCAAAGGAAGAATTACAATTCAAAGGAAGTGATCACAACATGTGATAATTAATATTTACACAGTACATTGAAGTTTGTCAAGTGTTTTATATATATTATCTTATTTGAGTTTTATGTGTATAAGAGAGGTTTTGTAATCCCCATTTTACAGATGATGAAATGGAGGCTTAGAGAAGTTAAGTGTCTTGCCAATGGTCACACAGCTAGTACATGCCTGATACAAGATTTAAACTCGGGGCTTCCTGCATCCAAGTACAGTACTATCAACTATGTCACTTTGCTGCCATGAATAAAGTTAAAGCAAAATCTAGGGAATATTTTGTATTGACATGGAATAATGAGGCATTGTGGTTAGTGCTGGAGGAGTGTTGGATTTGTAGTCAGAGGACTATATTTTGATTCTTGGCTCTGCTATTATATTACCTGTGTGACCCTAGGCAAATTAATTAGCCTCTGTGGGCATCAGTTTCCTTATCTATAAGATGAGGAGTTCTGACTAGATTGATTCTAAGGTTCCCTTTTCTAAATTACAAATGTCTAATTTCTAAATCTGCGGTCCTATAATCCTCTCCTCTTCCCTAAAACAGGCATAATGTTCTAGAAATCACATGTCCCCACCACTATTATGCAGTGAAAAGAGAGCTGGACTCCAGACCATGAGATCTGGGTTCAAGTCTTGACTACTTACTAAATGAGCAGCCTTAGGAAAGCCACTTTTCCTCTCAGTAGCTCAGTCTGTTCATCTATAAAATTGATGATCTTTCCCTACAAGACAGTAAGGGGAGAAGGTATTGGGGGATATAAGAGAGGGCAGATTAGGGGAAGGGGTATTCAATATGCTTGCCATCTTGGGGTGGGGGGCAGGGAAGAGACAGGGAGAAAATTTGTAACTCAAAATCTTGTAGAAATGAATGTTAAAAACTAAAAAACTAAAAAATTATAAAATAGATGGTTTTGAATTTCTCTTCCAACTCCTATGATATACTTGGTTTAAACGGCTCCCATAGGATTAATCCAGGGAGGAAAAATTGTTTTCCCAAGGTCACACAGATTAAGTAAACAGCAGAACCAAAAATCAAACCTAGGGTCTCTGGCTCCAAAATCAGCATCTTTTCACCCTCACTGTTCTATGTTGCTTCCTCTCTAAGAGTCTTCTGTGTTGCTTTAATATGTCTTCTGCTCCCTATTGAAAGGTCAGAGCAGGCAAAGGTCAGATCAGATGAAGCTGAATCCGTTGAACTCCACAAACATCCTACATTAGGTATGGCTCTGTGACTTCTCAAATTATCTTAGGTGTGGTTTCCATTGGATGGATATACACAAGATTCACAACTGATTTTTTCTTTAGGAAAATTTCCTCCCCTATCATTATTTCTAAATGGCCACTGAGGAGTTAAGGGCAGGTTGGAGGGAGGTTATCCATTTCCTTGCTAGCCATTGTCCTTGCCATTGGCAATACAGTGATGAAAGATTTGAAGGAAGAGGATTGGGTTGATTTTCTTTTGAAATCCAACACAGAAAATAGTGGATAATTTGTCTGGGCTTCAGGCTTTTCCAGATTACATATCCTTAATTGTATTAAACACTTTAGAGGCATCTGATGGATTGTTTCTCAGCACAGCCATCTGTTTTGAAATACTGGAGGTGCTTATGGAAGGACTGGGAGGGGACCATCCTGGAGCTGGGCTGGAGGGCTCTTGGATGGAGAAGGACTTACACATGGTGCCTTGTGGTAATCTGCTGATGGAGAGAAAGAAACATAAAGTGCAGAGGGCTCATTAGTTTTGATGAATGGGCTCCAAATAGTATATCATTCTTACCCACAGGAAAAAAATCTAGGCTCAGTCCCAAATGGAAATGGGTATTTGGACTTGCAGTCAATGACCCTTAAGAGAAGTGGAAATTGGTAAAACCCTCACTGCTTTTTAGGGGTTCAGTTGTGAGTAAATTTTAATTAAAATCCTGATTCCAGGAGAGGGAAAACTGGTTTATCTGCATTCTAGCAAGAAGGACTCCCTATTTAGCAGAACTTCCACATATCTATGGCACAGTGCTGTGTGGATTTCTTGGGAAGAGTAATAATTTTGATATGGTTTAATTTTGTGACAATGATTGTCATTTGCTTATATTTTTATAGATACTAGGTTGACTCAGAACATCTGTCCATGCCCAGATGTGACCATATTGAGCTGATTTCCTTACATTTAGTTAGTTTTCTGTGAGTAGAGTGATAGATTTTGTGCCATGCCTATGTTTTGTGGCTGTCTTTTTGTTGTGGTTTTAATGAACGAATATCATTCCATGGAAATGTGCAATAAATTTAGCTCTTAAAGGGTATACTTGGACAAATGTTAGAAGTATTGTAGTGGTTGTTGGCTCTATATGTACCTCTTTCCTTTGCTGGTTCATGTTCCATAGCATTTTCCCTAAAGATGGATTTATCTCAAGGCTCTGTTATGGGCTCTTTTGTTTACCCTTTCTAATGTAGTGCCCTCCTTAGCTTTGATGGGTTTGATTTTCATCTCAGTGTGAAGGCTTCCAAATTCTATATCTCTAACCATAGTCTTGCTCCTAAGTACCAGTCTCTCATGGTTCACCCACACATGGGATATTTCAAGTTGGATGTCTCACAAGCATCTCAAACTCAGGGTTAGAGTGCTAGGCCTAGAACCAGAAAGATTCAAGTTAAAATGTGGTTTCAGATATTTACTAGTTGTATGACCCTGGGCAATTCACTTAACCTCTGTTTGCCTCCGTTTCTTCCACTGTAAAATAGAGATAATAATAGCACCTACCTTGCTTGTTATGAGAGTCAAATGAGATATTAAAAAAAATTACTTATTTTTAGTTTTCAACATTCACCCCTACAAATTTTGAGTTTCAAAATTTCCCCCCTTTTCTCCCATTCCTCCATTCCTAAGACAGCATGCAGTCTGATACAGGCTATAGATGGACAATCATATTAAATATATTTCCACATCAGTCATGTTGTAAAAAAAGAATCAGAACAAAAACCATGAGGAAGATAAAACAACGCCCCCCCCAAAAAAGAGAAAATAGTATAATAGTATGCTTCAATCTGCATTCAGACTCCATAGTTATTTCTCTGTATGTGGATAGCATTTTCTATCATGAGTCTTTTGGAATTGCCTTAGATCATCGCACTGCTGAGAAGAGCCAAGTCTATCAAAGTTGGTTATCGCACAATGTTGCTGTTATTGTGTACAATGTTCTCCTGGTTCTGTTCACTTCTCTCAGCATCAGTTCCATGTATTTCCAATTTTTTCTGAAATCTACCTGCTCATCATTTCTTATGGAACAATAGTATTAATGAGACAATATTTGTAAAGTGCTTATCACAATGTCTTTCATATAGTACCATATAAATGCTTATTCCCTCCATCCCATGGCCAAAACTGAGCTCAGTATCTTTTTCCCAAATCCTCTTTCCTTCCAAACTACCCTCTTTCTCTCAAGGGATCACCACCTTCCCAGTCATTGAGGTTGGCAAATTTGGTATTGTTCTTGACTCCTTATCCACATATCTCAATCAGTTGTCAAATACTGTTGTTTCTACCTTTACAATGTATTTTTCTTTGCTTTGTTTTTATTTCTTATTTTTAAAAATTTCTTTTTATTATGAACTTGAAAAACATCTATAAAGATGAACATTTCCACATACAAAGAATAGAAAAAAGATTGTATATGATACCATGACTAATTTGTGTATAGTTTATTTTCAAATACTATGTGTTAAATTTTAACAAAATAGTATCAACACTATCCTATTTGTGTTTACTTCTGAGCTATCTTTTGCTATTTTTTCTGTATTTTCAACATTTCATTGATATTATTTCCTTTTTTTTCTTCTTTGTATCTCTACCCTCCATGCAACAAATGTAACATATAACAAAAATAGACATACAAAACAAATTCATATACTGGTCATGTGTGAAAATGTATGTTCTATTCTGCATCCTAGGCCACCACTCCTCTTTCAAGAGTTGAGAAGAGGGGGGCGGCCAGGTAGCACAGTGAGTAAGAGCACGGGCTCCAGTGTTGAGAAGACCTGGAGATCGAATCCTGGGCTCAGACACTTAGCACCCACCCAGAAACACCTGGCCATGTAACCTTGAGCAAGTTACTTAACCCCAATTGCTTAGGGGCGGCCAGGTGGCTCAGTGAGTAAGAGCACTGGCTCCAGTATCGGGATGACCTGGATCAAATCCGGGCTCAGATACTCAGCACCACACCCAGAAATAACTGGTCGTGTAACCTTGAGCAAGTTACTTAACCCCTATTGCTTTAAAAAAAAAATTAAAAAAAAAAGAGTTGAGAAGAGGGCTGGTAGGTGGTGCAGTGAGTAAAGCCTGGCCCCGGAGTCAGGAGGACCTGAGTTCGGTTCTGGCCTCAGACACTTAACACCCACACACAAAAACTAGCCATGTAACCTTGGGTAAGTTACTTAACCCCAACTGCCCTCCAAAAAGCAAAAAAAAAAAAGAGTTGAGAAGAACTATTCGTCATCAGCCCTCTAGAGTTGTGATTTTTCATTGCATTGACCATAAGTCTATCAAAATTATTTTCCTTTACCGTACTGTTACTGTACAACTCTTACTCCTGGTTCTGCTCATTTCATTGTACATCAATTCATTCAGACTTTTTCGGTTTTCTCTGACTTTGTCTCTTTTGTTATTTCTAATAATATTCTATAAAATAACAAAATAGTATATAAACATAACATATTATGTTTAATCATTTTCTGATTGACAGATAGCCCATTAATTTCCAATTCTTTTCTAAAAAAGTGATACTATAGATGTTTTTGTATACATGCATCCTTTCCTTCTGTCTCTTATATTTTTGGGTTTTAGCTCTAGTAGTGGTATTTCAGGGTCAAAAAGTATGGGCATTTTAGTGACTTGCTGGGTATAGTTCCAACTGTTTTTCAGAATGTCTAAACAACTTCACAGCTTCGCAAACAATGAATTAATGTGCCTGGCCTCTCACAGCCTTTCCAAAAAACTTGATTTTCCAGGTTTTTTTTTTGCTTTTTGGAGGGCAATTGGGGTTAAGTGACTTGCCCAGGGTCACATGGCTAGTGTGTGTGTGTGTGTGTGTGTGTGTGTGTGTGTGTGTGTTAAGTGTCTGAGGCCAGATTTGAACTCAGGTCCTCCTGACTCCAGGGCTGGTGCTCTATTCACTGCACCACCTAGCCTCCCCTTTAAAAATTTTTTTTTTATTTTCCATTTTTGTCATTAGTGACAGTTGTAAGATGGAATTGTTTAATTCTCATCCCTTTTATTATTTGTTATTTGGAGTATTTTTTTCATATGGGTATTAATAACTTGGCTTCTTTTGAGAATTGCTTGTTTGTATCCTTTGATTTTTTTATCTATTGGGTAATGGCTCTTGTCCACATATATTTATATTAATTCCCTATATATTGGGTATCGGACTTTGTTTCAGAGAAATTTGTAGCAAAGAATTTTCCTCTCCAGTTAATTATTTCTCTTCTAATTCTAACCACATAAATTTTGTTTGTGCAAAAACTTTTCAATTTTGTGTAATCAAAATTGTCTATCTTGTCTTTTGTGATTATCTCTGTCCTTGTCTGATCAATAATTCTCTCCTCTACATAGTTGTGATATCTTCAGCCCTTCTGTTGTTTGTTTTTTATATAACCTTTTACACCTAGGTCATGTATTGCTGGATTCTGCTCTCTAGGTCATGTATTGTTGGATTCTAATTCATTCTGTTAGTCTTCAGTTTTTGGATGAGTCCATCCCATTCATATTCACAATTATGATTTTTAATAGTGTTTTTCTTCTATAATATCCTCTTATACTTTTTCTTCTCTTTGTTCTTTATCCTCTCCTCTCTGCCCTTCCCCTTCAAAAGAAGGAGGTGAGAGAAGAAAATGAAAGTGATTAACACTTTCAATCTAAAATTGAAGTGATCTGACCCTCTTCCATTGTTTTTAATTTATTTTTTTTTAGTCCAGATCTCAATCATAGGTTCTTATACTTTTTTCCCTCTCCTTTCAATCACCTCAAAAGTTAGTTTATTTTGCTGATGAATATTTCCTCCTTGATCTGATCCTTTCTCTTAGCCGCCCTTCTCTCCTTTCCTTGTACCAGCCTGTTTCCATTTTGAATTTAATGTAACTTAGCACAAAACTGAATCTGCATATTTCAAATGAGAGTGAGGTTCATAAGATGCTCACTCCTCTTACTCTTCCTCCATATGCCTATACTATTCCTCTCATGTATATCAATTATAAGAAATAATGAACTCCTTTTTTTTCCCTTTCTTCCTTTACATATTTCCTTTTCCCTCCCATTTTTCCTCTAATGTTAAGTGACTTGCCCAGGGTTTAACTAACCATCATTTCCTCTCTAAGAAATAAAGCAAATGAAGCAAAGTTATCACAAATCATTTGTTTGTCTTTCCTTATTCCTTCCGTGACTCTTGGAGATGGTGGGATACTTGTCTCTTAGAGACCTATCAGTTAGAATGTAAGCACCTAATCAGTATTTAGTCCCTTCCAATTACTCAAATATATTTACATTTCTAGGTGTCTCTTACATTCTGTATTATGTTTCAGAGTTCAGCTCAGTTTGGATTTTTTTTTTATCAGGAATGCTTGAAATGCATTATGCATTTATGCATATGTGCGAAATGCTTATACTTAGCTTAGAGTATTTTTTTTTTAGCTTAGAGTATTTTTGTTTGACCTGGAAGAACTGCATTTTGATATAACATTACTTGATATATTTGCTTTGCAGTTTCTTTCAGAAGGTGACCCATGACCAGTGGATTCTTTGTATTTTCACTTTGCTCTTTGGCTCTAATAAACCTGGGTAATTTTCTTGTGTGATTTTTGAAATATTTTATGAAATAACATCTGTTTTTTGTTTGGGCATTGTTTTAAAGAAAACTGATAATCCTTAGATTATCTCTCCTTGACTTATTTTCCACATGAGTTGTTTATCATAGTAGATACTCAATATGTTCTAATTTTTCAGTTTTTAAATTTTGTTTTAATATATCATTTCATGGAATCATTGTGTTCTATTTACTCTGATCTGTTTTTCAGAGTCTATTACTTGGATAAAATTCTCCATCATCTGTTCTAAGTCATTTGTTTTCCTTCTGTTTTTTTCCCCTTGGAGAAATCTAATTTCATTTCTATTTTCATTTTTTAATGTCTTGCTTCATTTTTTCCCAGTTGCTTTTGGAATCCTTATGGCCAAGCCATTCTTTTCTCTTAGGCTCTATATGAGCTTGTTATAGAATAACTCTTTTCTCCTGGATTTACCTCTTGGCCTTCTCCTAATCTGTTGTATTTTTTCATTGTATTTCAAAGTTTTTTTTTTTTTACAATTAAGTCATGGAATAAGTTATGCTTACTCTAGAAAAGAGAAGTTAGCCTTTGCAACTTTGACAAAATTCTATCCAATTCAAAAAGAGTTTATTAAATGCCTGTTGTATGAAAAGGGATTCCAGAAATGCACCATGAGACAGAATCAGATCATAGAATCAGCCTTAGTTTCTGGATTGGAACTTTGTGCTAGGGCCAGGCTCAGCCTTCTCCCAAGAAACTGGATGAAGTGGGTAAGTTCTCGTTAGTTCTATTATTTTTTTCCCCACATTCATAGCTAGTTTATTTTTTACAGCAAAAAAGCTGGAAGCAACGTGTTTGTTCAAGAATTATAGAATCTTTATATTGTGGTATATTAATTTAATGAAAGCAGTCAGGGGAGTCTTCTGGATTGATTAGATTAGGACTCTTGGGGCCAATCACATGAAGCATGCATAAAGACAGTCCTATGCCCTGGCTTCTTCAAGTGGGCCCCTTGTTCAAATACATGCAAAACCATAGACTCCCAACTGGTCCCCATAGTCCTGTCACTGGGCTGTTTCTTTTCTTTTGTCTTTTTTTTTTTAGAAATTGAATTATTTATTTTTAGTTTTCAACATTCACTTCCATAAGTTTTAAATTTTCTCTGCCTCTCTCCCCAAGATGACGGGCAATCCAACATAGGCTCTACATATACATTCTTATTAAACATATTTTCACATTAGTCATGTTGTATAGAAAAATTAGAATGAATGGGAGGAATCATAAGAAAGAAAAAAACAAAATAGAACAAAAAAAGAGCAAATGGTATGCTTCGATCAGCATTCAGACTCCATATTTTTTTTCTGGATGTGGATGGCATTTCCTATCATGAGTCTTTTGGAGTTGTTTTAGGTCCTTGCATTGCTGAGAAGAGCTAAGTCTATCAAAGTCAGCTGTCACACAATGTTGCTATTACTGTGTACAATGTTCTCCTGGTTCTGTTCCCCTCACTCAGCATCAGTTCATATAAGTCTTTCCAGGTTTTTCTGAAGTTGGCCTGCTCATCATTTCTTATAGTACAATAGTATTCCATTACATTCATATATCACAACTTGTTCAGCCATTCCCCAATTGATGGGCATCCCCTCAATTTCTTAGTTGTATTATTGTGGTAATATAGATATGGCTGCGGCTACAGTTCTGAGTGGGCTGTCTGTGACTAGGCCCTGCCTTCTGCCACAATTCCTGACTTCTGTCTGCATCTCCTGATGACCCAATGTGGGTGCAGGCTTTAGCCTCTTTCTATTTCCTTCTGTTTTCCTACTCCACAGTTATGAGTTGACTCTTTTCCTAATGTAGCACCGACAGACCCACTTGGATGTCACAGATCTTGCTGGTCTTAGAATTCACTCAAGGCCCTCTGGGAGTACATGTCCCATCATTCAGCTAGTCCATCTCTTGCTCTGCCTATTAGTACTCTGAAATATGAAATTACCAGCCCTTTCTTCCTGACATTATTGTATCTTTGGGGACTGCTTCTCTGCCCTCCTGCTGCTCTGATAGGCCAGGGTAAAGATCCTACTGGTTTTACGCTCCACTGATGGAATCTTGCTTCATGCTCCTTGTCTGGCCTCCTTTTAGAGGATCTACAAGTTTTATGCCCTGTTTATCAGAGATTAGTCTAGCTTCTGATCCTTTCAATAAGTCCCTTCTCAAGCACACAAAGGCCTGTGACCAAAAGTAATTGACATTACTTCTTGAATTAAAAAAGCCATGAGGAGTTCCAACTATCCTAATGATTGACTGACCACCACGGACAATCTGAACTTCATGGAGAGCTCTACCCAGCTGGATGGAGGCAGTGTCCTCAGAAAGTATCCTGTCCTTGTTTGGCTAAGTAAATTTCCTTTTTTTTTACTGTTAGATCTAAGAATGTTTCACTTTCCCCCTAATATCAGAACAAAACTACTAGGGACTAGGCTTGAGTCAGGCCTTTTCCTTTGGTGAATTCCTTTTGTAATACAAATATGGGATTATATCACAGTCTTGGCTGTTGACTAATAATAATAAAAGTAAATTGAGATATAAGCTGCTGCATAAAGATGAAATCTTAATCAACCATTCATCAATTAAATATTTATTGAGTCCTCCTTGTATGAGCTGCTTGAAGCATATTGAAAAACAATTAGATAATAGATTATATTAAACCCCCATCTGAATACAGCAGCTACTCTATCATAGATTTTTAAGATCCTTGTGATTCAAGGACTGTGGAATTTCACAAAGCCAGTTCAATTAACATGGTTCTCACTCTTTGGAAACTTGCATTGATAATGACACAGACAGTAGATACTTTAAGGAATATTAATTAAAGACAAACTTTAAATAAACATAATACTTTCCTTCTTCGATGCTTTGTCATTGTGGGGGCTCCTGCCTCACCTCTACCTCTTAGAATTCCTGAGTTCCTTCAAAATTCTGCTCAAGAGCCACTTACTATGACATCAAGACTTTCCTGTTCCCATTACTAGTCAGTTCCTTCCCCAATATAAATTTACTTTATATTTGTTTTGTCTTCATTCAGCATATAGTTATTTTTGCACATGTAGTCTTCTACAATAGGACATATACTCCTAGAGGGCAGGTCCTATTTGATTTTTGTTCTTGTATTTTAAAGCCCCTGTTTTAAGCATCTCCTTGAAGTACTTAATAAATGTTTGTGATAGACTGTTCTCTTACTGCTCACAAATGTTCCATGCCTTAGTCGGTAGTCATGAAAAGTTGTGGCCCAAAAAAGAATCCATCACCAGTTGACCAGTCTTCTGATGAGGATCCTTCAGAAGCCTTCCTCACATGCTAGAACCTGCTGAGTCTTTGCTCCTCTAATGTGTTGTTTTTCAGTCATATCAGACTCTTCATGACTCCATTTGGGGTTTTCTTGACAAATATACTGGAATTATTTGCTATTTCCTTCTCCAGCTCATTTTACAGATGAGGAAACCGAGGCAAGCAAGGTCAGGTGACTTGTTCAGGGTCACTAGTATGTGCCTGAGGCTGGATTTGAACTCAGGTCTTCCTGACTCCAGGCCCTGTGCCCTGTCCACTGAAGTATACATCTGCCCACTAGCATAGGCATTAAGGAATGAAGTTACTGCCATGGCCCTGTGAGGTGTTGGAGGGGAGGAAAACCTATGATTTCATTGATAGATGCAGCCCCTTGTGAGAGGCTTCTACCAATGCAGATGAGCATGTTCTCTGGAATTTAGTCTTGAGAGTTTCCTGGGGCACTGAGAAGAATCTAAGTGACTTTTTTTTTCCACAGTAAAACTGTTTAATGCATTTGGTTGAGAGGTAAATAGAGTGTTATAGGAATTGCAAGTTGCTTGAGACAGTTCTTTGCTGCCAGATTGATACAAGCTTCTTAGAGAGGTTAGGAGGTCTCTTTGGCACATTCTCCTAAAATGTTGTCTGGGGAACCCATGACTGTGATATTTCTAACTACTAGGAGCACATCATCAAGGAGAGGAGGGCAGAGTCTAGAGTAACTGAGGCCCTTTCTAGTAACACTTGTCAAAAACGAGTAATTGTGAGTACCATGTTGTGACTACTATCAGAAGGCAGACCAAAAAAAAAAGTTGAAAAGATGATGGCTAAACTTGGTATGATAAAAGTTTATAAAAGCATAAAGACTAGGAATTCTGGCACCGGGGTGAAATTCCTTTGAACTGGAGTCAAGGATGGTGGAGGAAGTTCTAAGGCATGACCATGCCTGTTCATGGTAGAAGCATATTGTAGACAGAGGTTATGGGAAATGACGATGTTGGGAAACCCAGAGGCTCCAGTGTTCTAGGAGGGCAGGAGTTGGAGAAAACCATTGTCTTCCAGGACCTCTTTAGCCCTGCCAGAGAATGGACTCTGCCCCTGGAGTCACCCTGGGCTTTCATAGGCCATCTTTAGCCTTCTCATGCACTACCCTAGGCCTCCGCCACACTTCAGAGATGTCAAACTCAGGGCCAGGGGTATATGAAGCCTGCAAGAAGCCTGTTGTAGCCTGAGTCAAATTACATGTAATTGGGAAATGTTTAACGAACTAAATAAAAATACCATACTATACAGACAATGCTAATTTGTGGTTTTCTTAGTCAATAGGCAGCCTACGGATATGTTTCTATTTGAGTTTGACAGCACTGTCTGTGACATCTCTAGCCACAACATTTCCCTCCTTTCCAGACCTCCAGGCCCACTTTATGTGTGGTCTTCCTCTATTGAAGGCAGGGACTTTCTTGCTTTTATCTGTATCCCTAGCACTTAGTCTTAGTACTTGGCACCTGGTAAATGCTTAATAAACATTCTCTAAGTGCTTAAAAAGCAGAGCACAGTGGATAGAGGGCTGGGCCTGGAATCAAGAAAACCTGAGTTCCAATCTTGCCTCAGACCTTACTAGCTGTGTGACTCTAGGCAAGTCATTTAATTATAAATTAAATGTAAATGTAAATTAAAGCTGTAAAATGGGGATAATAATAGCACTCATGGATAAGATATTTGTAAAGCTATTGACAAAGTATCTGTTACATAGTAGATATGTAATAAATACATATAGCCTTTTCTTATCTCACTGTCACTTACAAGCTGCATAATCTTGGGCAGTTCTATTTTTTTGGGTAGTTAGGTGATGCAGTAGATAGAGGTAGGCCTGGAATCAGGAAGGCCTGACTTCAAATATGACCTCAGATGCTAGATGTGTGACTCTGGGCAAGTCACTCAGCCTCTGTCTGCCTCAGTTTCCTCAACCGTAAAATGGAATTAATCATGGCACCTCCGTCACAAGGCTCTTGTAAGGGTCAAATGAAATAATACTTGTAAATCACTTAACACAATGTTAACCTGGCATGTAGTAGGAGCTATGTAAGGTTATTTCTCTCCCCTTCCCCTACCCCAACCCTATTCTTTGTCTCTTTGTCTCTCTCACTCTCAGTCTCTTTACTGAAGGAAGACGGAGAGAAACCTGCAGGTCTGTCGATGAGGGCAAGAAGATCCAGACAGGTTGGAGTAAACTTCAAAGGAAGAGAGTTCTCATAGGCTAACAGGGTCATAGATTTAGAGCCACCTGGGTGGGACTTCACAAGTCATCCATTTTACCAAAGAAGAGCCTGAGTTCCTCAGAAGTAGTATATATCAGTGCTAGGATTCAGACTCAGTTTCCCGTGTTATAAATCCAATAATCTTTCCATTGTGCATCAATAGGGGGCAAGGGGTGGATTTCTATGGAGATGGATAGGGCCTGGGGATTGCTAGGAATGAGTTTACCAGGAAAGGGGGTGGGGCAGGAGAATGGCTGTCGTGACCAGTGAGATTAAGGGGCACCATCCATTAATTAACTCATCTGATTCTAGGCCTTCAGTGAGATGTGGAACCCCACATGGTGGGGCCAGCCATTCTGCCCTGGCTGGTGTGACAACCACTGGGAGCAGTGGCAGTCTGGGAGTTAAGAGAGGGAGCTTTGAAGAGAGCCAATCATTTTGGTGACTCTGGGGAATGGGAGTGAGGGGAGGAATCTGGAATATTGTCACCTGGAGCCAAATTCCAGATTTCACAAGATGATTCTGGCTCTGAGGTTTGGTTAAGAAACATGTGAAATTGTTTATTAAATTTCACAGTATTTTTTGCCCCCTGGAAGCTTGAGAGGGAAAATTTTACAGTAGCACAAATTAATAAAATATGACTTTATATAACAGTTATGGAGTTCTTTACCCACCTTCCCTCTCTCCCCATTAACCTCTCCAAGAAGTGGTAAAGGCTGGATGTTTGAAAAGTTCAGGAAAAACCTGGATCCATAATGGGTTATTAAGGTTATTAAGGATGTTTGTAGTATATCATTATATTAACAACATTTAATATTGTGGAGAAGCTATGATCACATACAATATGTCTTCTTAGTGATGAGCTACTTGAAGGCAAGGACTGTTATTTTTTTCTTTGTATCCTTAGCGTCAAACATACCAATTAATAAATATATGTTGATAGATTCATGGATTAATGTCACTCTTAGAGACAAGATTCTGAGATAGATGTAAATCCAGCCTCAGGATGTGACCTTGAAGGACAAGTCACTTAATGCTGTTTGCCTCAGTTTCCACATCTATAAAATGAGCTGTAGAAGGAAATGGCAAACCACTCCAATATCTTTGCCAAGAAAACTGCAAAGGGGATAATGGAGAGTCAGATATGACTGAAAAATGCCTGAACAATAACAACAGGAATCCAATATAAATCGATGTTTCTACCCTTCTCTATAATCACTGAATCATCATTTGTTCATGGATCATAGATTATGAGCCAGACTGGACCTTTGAGGAGTTCAAGATCAACTGGTCCATATTACAGATGAAGAAACTGAGTCACAGAGAGGTTATTTTGCCCAAAGAAGCATAGCTAGAAAGTATTCCAGGTGGAATTCATGCCTATATCTTCTTGACTTCAAGTGTAGCATTCTACTACAGCACGTTGTTCAGTATAACTTATTTATATCTGAACTGTCATGCAAAGTCCTTCTTGAACTCTGCCCTTTTTTCTTGTCTTTTCTTTTTAGACAGAAAAGAAATAACAAAGAGCCATGACCATTAGCTAATGAACTGTTCTTTCTTCCAATTCTCTCTCATCTGCCTGCTGTCTCTAGTGCTCATTCCCTCTCATTCTTTCTCCTACAAGATCTAATTTCCAGGCTGTGTTATCATTGTTCTCCACAAATGCCTGCTGATTTATTCTTGCTAGGGGCTCTACTCATGGAGGGATTTAGAATTTCTGCACATCTCATGATTGCTAGAGAGTTTGCTAGATTTAAGTACATTGGATCACTATCTAATGTGGTCACTGGAAAAATCAATTTTCAAGCTCTTATGCCTAATACAGTGGGACATGGAGGCTAATCCTCTAGGAAAGGGCTATCGGAAAGGTGACAGTCCCTATAGAAAACTATTACCTCCATGGTATACTCTCTACCCATGTCAAGTGAAATGGAGAACTGAGGAAATAATAATAAAGATACTTATAGACGTCTTTAAGGTTTTCAAGGTGCCATAACAATAATAACAATAGCACTTTAATATAGTGTTTTAAGTTTTTCAAAGTGCTTTATAAATATTACCTCATTTTATCCTCATAACAATCCTGGCGGGGGGAGGGAGTGTAGATGCTATTATTATCCCAATTTTATAGATGAGAAGACTGAAAAGTTAACTGACGTGTCCAGGGTCACATAGATTATAAATGTGGGAGCTAGATTTGAACTCAACTTTCTGATTCCAAATCCAGCATTCTATCCACAGTATTAGGCTGCCTCTCTAAAAGTTCTGATCATTCAAGCCTCCAAATCCTTCTTTCCCTGAAATGTTTCCATTAGTGTATGTAAGTATACACACACATACATATATATGCATATATGTATATCCATATATATATTTGTGTATGTGTGTATATGTGTGTGTGTGTGTGCGCGTAAGATGTGTGTGCTGTGCCGTTTTGCCAAGTAGGTTCTGTGTTTCCTTGTGACTCTGTCTAGATGTGGCTTGCAGGGAGGCAAGAATCTGTCTGTCTGTTTGTCTGTCTGCCTGCCTATCTATCTATCTATCTATCTATCTATGCCCTTTTACAAGGAAGACTTTGATTCCTGTTGAGAGAGAAAGCAGGAAGTTAGGGCCAGAGGTTGGTCACTCTGTTCTCATAAGAAAGAGGGTGCATGGGGCTAGAATTATATTTATCTGCTCTCTTATATATTATTATTCTAGGGGAAGTAATTTTTAGGTTACAGTTAGACTCCTGGTCACTATTCTTTAAAAGGGAATGGAAGACTCCAAGCTATATATGCAAAGCTTACCTCCTTTCCACCAAATGACAGTTCTACAAAGGAAAAACATAGCAATAAAACCATTTATTTAAGTCAATAGTAAAGTATAAATCAGAGAAAGTATAAATAGGAGAATATATACCAGACAATATAGAATGAATGAGCTTTCCCATTGGAAGTAAGATAATTCAGCTTAACTTGAGAGGAGTCTCAGTTCTTACCCAAGAACAAAATTCCCCAAAGTCTCTAGAGTAGTAAGCTAAGGACAGGGATATGATGAAGACTGCCAGCTTCTTCGCAGTTTGACTTCTTCCCGGAGTCTTTCCCCCTTCAGAACCCTGAAGAGATGTTGGAATGGTGCATCTTCTTTCTCAACGCTGGGAACCTGAAGCTCCAGGAGCATTCTTAACTCCAGTTCTCACCAACCTTGCCTTCTTACATAGACTTGGGCCACTGAGTAATTGATCTCCACCAGTGATGACAGAGTCCCACAAAATTTGATCTGTTGATGTGGTTTGGGGACAATTTGGTCTGTATTTCCCATTTCCCAGTTCACTTTGGGAGGGTAGTTTTGGTCAGTGAGATGCCTTTGCGTAAATCATACCACAGTCTTTGAAATAGCGGCATAAAATGGCAGAACTCAATTGGAAGTGAGAGAAGTTATGCCAAACAAGCAGAAGTCTTGGAGAACTGCTCAAACGCTTCTCTCTAGGGTATGTAGTGTCCTTCTTTGTGATCCATGCCTTCAGAGGACCCCTAATTATGCCTTCTGGAACCACTACTTCTTTTCCTCACTGCCTAAGCCTCCTCATCCCTTTTAAAACAAAAGAAAATCACTATGCCATTTTCTTTAGTTATTATCAAATATCTCTCCTCCCTTTCTGAGCCCAAATCCTCGAAGATGTCCCGTCTGTAATTTTTGCCTTTACTTCCTCCCCTCACACTCACTTCTCAGCTATTTGCAGTCTGATTTCTGGCTTCATTACTCACCTGAAAGTGCTCTCTCCAAAGTTACCGATGATCATTAATCAGCAAAGATGATGGATGGTCTTTTCTTAATTCTTATCCTTTTTGACCTCTCACAGAGAAGTGACACTATTGACCACTCTCTCCTCTATATAACCTCTTTTCAGGTGTCTCATGATACTGCTCTCTTGGTTCTCTCCTACCTGTCTGGCCATTCCTTCTCAATCTCCTTTGCTGGCTCATTATCTATATCACATTCTCTACCTGTGGGTATACTCCAAGGCTCTATCTTGGGGTTTCTTCTATTTTCTCTCTGCACTTAGTGACTTCATCATTTCAATACCTGTGTCTCCAAGGAGCTGTAGCATGCCCAGTGGCCAAACCCCAGTAAGAAAGACCATCTTGGAAGATGGGCTGAACCGGGTTGAGGCTAATCAACAGGCTTCAAACCTGTCAGTGAGGTAAGGGGATATCTACCCCAAGTATGTGAGGACTTCCTTTGGTGGCATGGGTAGATGAGAACAATTTGTTCCAGTGGCTGTAGCAGGCACTGTGGAGTGCTTGGTCTGACATTGAAGATGCCAAGGTCATCCACTGTATCTGAGCCATCATCAGTCATCCTGACTTTTGTCTTGCCACTGGACTTCATTGAGTCTGGAAGAGAGAGTGAGGCTGACAACTTTGCAGATCTCTGCCTCACTTAAACCCAATTCACTTGTAGGTCAAGACATCACTCCATGATGTCATTGGTCCTCTTTGAAACAAAAGATGAACAACAAACAATCATCTCTGTATAAATGACTAGGGCAGCTATGTGGTGTAGTGCTGGACCTGGCCTTAGGAAGACCTGACTTCAAATCTGACCTCAGACACTTAGTAGCTGTGTGACCCTGGGCAAGTCTTTTAAACCTGTTTGCCTCAGTTTCCTCATCTGTAAAATGAGCTGGAGAAGGAAATGACAAACTATTTCAATATCTTTTCCAAGAAAAGCCCAAAATGGGGTCACAAAGAGTCAGACATGACTAAAAGGGCTCAACAACAACAACAAAATATATAATTCCCAGAGCTATATATCCAACCCTAGCATCTTTCTTGGACTCCTGTGCCACATCATTAACTGCCTATTGGATATTTCAAAGTGTATATTCCATAGATATCCTGAGTTCAAATCCTACCTCAGAGATTTAATAGGTATGTAACCCTGGCCAAGTCCCTCAGCTTCTTTTTGACTTAGCTTCCTTATGTGTTAAATGGGGATTATAAGAGCACTTACCTCCCAGGGTTGTTGTGAAAATATTTGTAAATTGCTTTGCAAAACTTAAAGCTCTATATAAAATTTTTAGTATTTTAGGCTATTTTTAGTATTTATTATTATTACTGTTGTTATCTCAAACTCAGTGTGTCCAAATCAGAACCCTCTTATTTTTCTCCTCAAACCCTTCCTTCTTCTGAATTTCCTTATGTATTTTGAGGGCATCACTATATTTTTAGACTTCCAGGTTTGCAACCTCAATGTTTTTCCTTATTTCTCGTTCTTTGTCACCCCACATAATATTATAAATGTTCATCTCTAATAATACCTAATGGTGGATATTTATATTGTGCTCTAAGGTTTGCAAAGTGTTTTACATTTGTTACCTCATTTTATTCTCACAACAACCTTATGAGGTAGGTGCTATTATTATCATTCCTATTTAACGTATGAAGAAACTGAAGCAAACACATATTAAATGATTTGCTCAGGGGATTTAAACTCAGGTCTTCCAGACCCCAAGTCCAGTGCTCTATCCACTGTGCCAATATTTATGTAGTACTTCAAAGTTTGTTATGTCATTTTATTCTCAGTTGTAAGGTAGGTGCTGTTATACCCATTTTATAGATGAGATGAATGGGATGCAGAGAAATTATATGACTTGTCCAGGGTCACACAGCTACTAAATATATAAGGTAGCGTGTGAATTCGGATTTTCCTAATTTCAAGGCTAGTGGTCTTTCCACTATGCCACCTGTTATTGTTTAACAATTTTAGTTGGGTCCTGCTCTTCATGACCCTGTGGACCTGTTTTATGGGATTTTCTTGGCAAAGACACTACAGTGGTTTGCCATTTCCTTCTCTAGTGGTAAACAGAAGTTAAGTGACTTGCCCAAGGTCAAAGAGCTAGGAAGTTCCTGAGTCTGGATTTGAATTCTAAGCCCAATGCTTTATCCACTACACTACATAGCTGCCTCTAGTCACAATCCGTTGCCAAATCTTGTCTTTTCTCCCTTTACAATATCACCCATCTCTCTCCTCATTGTTGACTCAGCCATACTCTTAGTTCATGCCTCAATCAAGTTTTGCCTATACTTTTGCAATAGCTTTCTACTTAGTTTCCTTACCTTGTCTATCTCCTTTCCAAATCATCTTCATCATAACTGCCAGAATGATTTTCTTTAAGTTCAATTTATAAGTCTAACCATGTCACTCTGCTACTCAATAAACTCCAATGGCTCCCTATTGCCTTGAAGATAACATAGAAATCACAGTGAATAGAGCACTAGCCCTTGAGTCAGGAGGACCTGAGTTCAAATGTGGCCTCAGATCCTTAACACAAAAACTAGCTGTGTGACTTGGGCAAGTCACTTAACCCCAATTGACCTCCAAAAAGCCAAAAAAAAAACCCAAAACCAAAAAACCAAACTAACATAGGAATTCCTCTGGTTTTCAAAACCCTTCATGACCTGTATTTTTCCAGGCACATTCTCTATTACTCCCCTTCCTATACTTTACAGTTCAGCCAAACTGACTTTCCTACTGTTTTTCACACATGGTACTTCATCACATCTTGTTCATCATTGAGGGCCCCATATTGCCTAGAACAGTTTTTTCCCTCCCTAAAAATCTTCATTCATTCAATAATTAATCCTTTACTATGAAAAAGACACTGTGCTAGATGCTGGAATAGGGATAGGAGATAGGGATTGGATTTAGGATTTCTTTAGCTCAAATATCCTTATGTTACCAATACAGGTTGGCACCTTCTTTGCAATTTATAATCTTAGAGAATTGTCTGTGTAAAGCTCTGAAAAAGCATCCTGTCTTTAAACTACATAATAGACCATTACAGTAGCATGGTATCCAGTTTTGACTACTGCACTAAAAGTATATAGAAAGCATAATTTACAAAGGAGTCACAAACATGATCAAATGGAGGGAAGAATTGAAAATGAGGGAAGTATAAAAAATGTTGGCTTGGGGGAGCAGAGCCAGGACAGCAAGTTATGTGATAGTAATACTGTAAGGACAAACAACCTAAAAAGAATTCTGATCAGTGCAATGGTCAGCCACCATTGCAGAGGATTGGCGATGAAGTGCGAGACAGCTATTTCTGGACATAGTCACTGCAGGAATTTGTTTTGTTTATCTGTACATATTTGTTATAAGAGTTGTGTGGGGTGGGAGAGGTGTGAGAAAGATGAGGATTAGAGATAGGTTCCCTCTTCCTCTCCTCTTCCAACCTCCAAAGGAAAAGAGAACAGAAGGAAGAGCTAAAGAAATCAGAGACAAGTAACACAGCTTTGAAAGTTATACATGAAATTATTACATACTTTAAAAACAAACTCTATATAATAACTCTTAAGTTTCACGTCCAGTCCTATCTTGTACTACAATGTGTACAGGAATGCTCATTTTTATTTTGTGTTTGTTAAGCTCAGAATAAAAATAACAAGGAAAGGGGGGAAAAAGAATGTTTGCTTGGCCTAAAGAATAGAAAGGAAGGGTTTGTTTAAGGATGGCTTTTAACAAATGAGATGTTGAGCGGTTGTGTCTCTGTCCTCAGGGAACCAAACCAAGCCTCCTCAGGGAGGTGTCTCATATTAAAGCTGCGGAAGTTTCATTTGGAAATAAAGGAAAAAAACCCAACAACTATGTATGTAGTTGTTCAAGTGCAATTAAACGCTGGATGGGGCTATGAAGGAAGGCCAAGGAGAGTTTGTTTCTGGAGATATTCAAGGAGAGAAATGAAACATGATCTGGGGCCATTCTTAAGTACAAGACTCCCCAGCTAGCTTCTCTTGTAGCTTCCACCATCCACGGAGTTCAATTCAAGAAATATTCATATTTCAATATCGAGAAATGTTTTTAAAGCACCCACTATGTGCTAGATGCTGGTTTTGAGATTTTAATTCCTGTAGCAGCAAGCACCCCAAGTGTCCTCAGGGTTGCTGCCAACACAGGTTCTTTGATCTGCCTTGTTAAAGGAAAGCAACTCAAAATGGGTTAACAAGCTTACTTTAATCAGTCAAACATATGTATCATTTACCTAGTTCAGGGGAAAAAGGTCAGCACCCCGAACTTCAGAATATACAGACAGAATTATCAAGACAGAGAACAGATCAAGTAGACAGATTTCCAAACTGTCCAACCATTACAATTCCTAATGCTGGACCTCCTGGTTCTTGGACTATCCATTCTGTACCTCCCTCCCAACCAATCAACAAGTATTTTTTAAGTGCTAGCTATGTTTTGGGTGCTCAGCTAGGTTGTAGGAATTAAAAAACACCCCCTATCCCCCACTCCCTCACTAAAAACTTTAAACTCAATCAAAATCCATAACTGTCTCTCTTCTCAAGAAACTTACCTTTTATTGGAGAAGGAGACTGGTATGCATATAAATAAATTAAAAAAAGTACAAAGTCATTTCTGTCTGGATGAACTTGTGATTTCTTTGTTTCAGGAAGCTCTCAGGTAAGAAAACTCCCTCTACAGACAGTCTTAGAAAGTTATTTGGAGCATTTAGAGGTTAACTTACTTGCCCTAGTCCATAGTATATTTTGAAGGCAAGACATAGACCAAGGTGACCAATGTTGAAGATGGTGTTAGAAGAGGGGCTTTCTAGGCATTTGGAATAGTCAGAGCAAAGATGTTGATACAGGAAGAATTGGCGGCAATTCATTGTGGCATCAAGAATTAGTTATGATTATTCATGACAACAGTAATCTTTTCAAAATCTTTCCCATTTGCAGAGTACTTGGCTCTGTAACTGTGTATCTGGATGGTGGTGGTTGGTGGTTGCTGTCTGTTCTCAGAGAGGACCAAAATGACATCACTAGGGTAGAGTCAAGTTTCAATGTATTCGACTGTTGCTGATCAGAACAATATGAGCTTGGAATGTTCTACCACAGGTTGGGCACAAAATATTCCATGTGAACATTTGGGGAGGATACTCCAAATTTGTTCATCCTACATTTCCTCTGAGCTGTCTCAATTCTGCTTTGTTCATAGAACACAGCCCCTTCTCTGATGTGGGCACACCATGCTGAGCAGTCCTGTGCCAATGTCTCCCATGTCACATAATTCCAAAGTTCTTGAGTGAGACCTTGTGAGTGTCCCTGTATTGCTTCTTCTGACTACCATATGAACACTTGCCCTGTGTGAATTCTCCATAAAACGGTCTTTTTGGCAAGCATACATTTTGCATTTGAATAATGTGGCCAGTCCATAGGAGCTGCACTCTCTGAAGAGCAGTTTCAATGCTTGGCAGTTCAGTTCAAGTAAAGCCCTCAATGTCTGGTACCTTATCCTGCCAAATGATCTTCAGAATCTTCCGAAGACAACTCAAATGGAAGCGATTCAGTTTCCTGGCATGGCACAAGTGTGCTGGCCAGGTTTCACAGTCATACAACAATGAGGTCAGCACAAAGACCTTTGTGTAGACCTTTAGTTTGGTAGTCAGTCTAATACCAGTTCTTTCCCATACTTTCCTTTGGAGCCTCCCAAACACTGACTCTAGCTCTGGCAATGCATGCGTCAACCTCATTATCAATGTGTACATCCCTGGAAAGCACACTGCCAAGGTAAGCGAATTTATCCACAGCATTCAGAACTTCTCCATTTGCTATAACAGATGGTTCCATGTATGGATGGTGTGGTGGTGGCTGATGGAGAATCTGTGTTTTCTTGTTGTTAGTTGTTAGGCCAAAATTAGCACAATCAGCAGAGAACTGATCCATACTTTGTTGCATCTCAGCTTCAGAGGCTGCATTGAGTGCACAATCATATACAAACAGAAAATCATGCAACAGCACTCCCTCCACTTACTAATGTCAAAACAGCAGTTGCAGAAGTTGTCAGCATCCTGGGCTACCCCATGAAACTGGGACTGTACAATTATAGTGACCAAACTTGATCTTGAAGAAGAGTTGAGAAAAACACATTGCCTTCCCTTTTATGCAAAGTTGGAGAATTGTGTATGTGGAATATTGCAATGTCCTATTGAACATAACTGATCTATTGATTGGTTTTACTGAAATGTTTTTCCCACCTCTTTCTTTTTTCAGTTGTTATTATAGAGGGTGAAAACATATATTCAGAAATGGAGATGATGTGAAAACAAAAACTAGCAAGGAAATAAGGTTATAAAAAGAAAATCTAAGTGAAAATACTGCACTACTAACAAAATTATCGGGGTATATTTAGACCTCTAGATTTAACCAACCACATTACCTGTGATTGGCATTGTAGTTTAGTGAACTTTCAACAGGACACCAACCAAGTTCATGTACTAGATATCCCAATAGAAGGTATAAGAGTTTGGTTAAGTGCTTTGACTTCCTTTGTAAAATGGGGACTATGGGGGTGGGGGGTGGGGTGGGTCAGATTTGTTTTACTCATTTGTTATGAGGAAGGGCTACTATTTTTTTTTAAAAGCAATTGGGGTCAAGGTTACACGGCCAGGTGTTTCTGGGTAGGTGCTAAGTGTCTGAGCCTGGATTCAATCCCCAGGTCATCCCGACACTGGAGCCGGTGCTCTTACTCGCTGTGCTACCTGGCCGCCCCAGGAAGGGCTACTATTTATTTATTTTTTTTTTGGGTGGGTGTGGGTGGATTGGGGGGGGGGAAGATAGGTGTTAGAGGGAATGGGACACTAATGATAATGGTCTAAAAAAAGAAAAAAGTGGCTATGAAACATTTAAAAGTACTCAAAAGAAAAGTTCATAAGAACATGTAGAAAGCAGGATAATGCTGGAAATACTATGTATGGCTTTTTTTTTTTTTTTGCTTTTTTGGAGGGGGAAGGCAGGGCACTTGGGGTTAAGTGATTTGCCCAAGGTCATACAACTATGTATATTTTAATATATACTTAAAAAAACTTGTATACAATAGAGACTCATGGTATCATATACAATACTTTTATTTTATTTTTTTTTGCTTTTTGGAGGGGGGACGGCAGGGCAATTGGTGTTAAGTGACTTGCCCGAGGTCACACAGCTAGTAAGTGTTAACTGTCTCAGGCCAAATTTGAAATCAGATCCTCCTGACTCCAGGGCCAGTGCTCTATTCACTGTGCTACCTAGCTGACCTTTTATGGTCTTTTTTTATTGGGAAATGTTTATATTTATTGACTTTTGTCATGTTAAAAACATAACAAAGTAATTAAAAAGAAAAAAATGGAAAGAGACTAGAAATTGGATAATCTTCTGGCTTTGTGGTGCTGTGGATAGAGTTCTCTGGGTTTGGAATCTGAGTTCAAATCTGTCCTCATGTATTTTTTTTTAAAGCAATTGGGGTTAAGTAACTTGCTCAAGGTTACACGGCCAGTTATTATTTCTGGGTGTGGTGCTGAGTATCTGAGCCTGGATTTGATCCAGGTCATCCTAACACTGGAGCAGGTGCTCTTACTCGCTGAGCCACCTGGTCGCCCCTAAGCAATTGGGGTTAAGTAACTTGCTCAAGGTTACACGGCCAGGTGTTTCTGGGTGGGTCCTAAGTGTCTGAGCCCGGGATTCGATCTCCAGGTCTTCTCAACACTGGAGCCGGTGCTCTTACTTGCTGTGCTACCTGGCCGCCCCTGTCCTCATGTATTTTCTAACTGTGTGACTGACTCTGGGTAAGACACTTAAGTCTGCCTCTATTTCCTCAACTCTCAAATGAGGATAAGAACAGCACATGCCTTGTAGAGGCATTGTGAGGATAAAATGAGACAATATTTGTAAAGCTGTTAGCATAGTACCTGGTGCATGTTGTTCAGTCATTTCAGTTGGGTCCGACTCTTTGTGACCCCATTTGGGGTTTTCTTGGTAAAGAAATTGGAGTGGTTTGCCATTTCCTTCTTCAGCTTGTTTTATAGAAGAGGGAACTGAGGCAAGCAGGGAGAAGTGACTTGTGCAGGATCACACAGCCAGTAAGTGTCTGAAGCCAGATATGGACTCAGGAAGATGAGTCCTCCTGACTTTAGGCTTGTCTATCCCATCAATGTGACTCAAGTCTCCATGTACCCACTGCAACGCTTAGCTGACCACCCAGCATGTTACAGTAGGCACTTAAATTCTTCTTCCTTTCCCTTCCTTCCTCTTTTCAACTCCAACATCATACTGGTTGTACTTTTTGAGTAACCTTTATGGATACTGTTTGGTGCAGCCTTACAGATTTACGCTGGGCCTGAGGGGATGTTTAAATGCCTGCAAGGACTGGTCTTGGGAAAATTCCATGAAGAAGTAAATGTTTCGTATGGCTTGTTAGGTGGGAAAGAGAGGATATGGCAAAAAGAAGAGGATGTGCCAGGAGGGACATTGTAAGTGGCAGCTGTGGCTGCTTCCCTTTAGTGTCTAATGAACTCCATTTCCCCAATGCCTAAACTACTCTCTTGGAATCAGCAGTTCCATTTTAGAAAATGCATTAGTCATTTAGGTCACAGGGGGTACTATTTAGGCTCCTGGGGCTGTAACTTACTGAAGCAGTGAATGCAATGAATGCAGTTTCTTAAGCGAATGAGTGTGGCTACCCAAGTTACCTACCTCAGAATGTTCTCATTTGGACAAAAAAGATAACACCGACTCATTTCCTGTCTCACAGAGGTATTGAGATGATTAATGGGATCTGGGGATGGTGGAAAGAACACAGAACTAGGGAATCAGGGTCACAGGACCACAGATTTAGAGCTGAAAGGGACATTAGAGTATATTTAGGATAAGATCTGGCAGTGACAATGAGTCAGTCCCACGGGAACTGACCTTACCTAGAAGCCCACTACTCTCTACTTTCTGACTTCCCTCTGAGAAACAGATTGGAGGTGTGGAATGGGCCAGTGACTAAGTCAAACAGACACAGTCTGGGGTCCAGTGAGGAAGAGTCCCTGCTTATCAGTAGCACAACATATTATTGAAGGCCAGGTACTTGAATGATTATTGCTGTTCAGTCATTTTTAGTCATCTTCAACTCTTTGTGACCCCATTTGAGGTTTTCTTGGCAAAGGAGGACTTGACATTTCCTTTTTCAGCTCATTATGGATGAGAAAACTGAGGCAAACAGGGTGAAGTGACTTGCCCAGGATCCCATAGCTGCTTAAGTGTCTGAGGCTGTATTGGAACTCTGGTCTTCCTGATTCCAGTCCTGTGCACTCTATCCTCTGTGCCATCTAGCTGCCCTCAATGACTATTATTTGTTAATAGTTCAAATGAAAGATGATCAGTTTAAGAAATTAGTTTCTTTGTATTCTCATGATGTCTAAGAATAACAAGTCCAAATGGAATTAAAATGCTACTAAAAACTTAAAAACCATTGAAAGTTATATCCTAATTTAGCCAATAAAATAGTCATGTGAGTTAGGAGGGGGAAATTATTATACCTATTTGGTGGATGAGGAAACAGACACAGAGAGGGGAATCCAAGCTAATTCAATTCATGTAATGCTTATTAAGAGCCTTCTCTGAAAGGTTAGAGGCAGAGGCCTAAGGGATTGAAGACTGGCCTCTGGGTCACACATTGTTCTGGCATTAGGAGCAGTAGTGGTGACCTTGAACAAATCACTTGACCTCTTACCACCTTAGGCAACTCTTTAAATTGTTGGGCCATTGAATATCTGTGCTGGTACAGAGGAAGAGATCCTTATTCTCAGTTCATCAGTGTCTATTATGTCTATTTACACTCTTTCTAAGCCATCAAAATCTAAACAATGAGCCACAGAGGCTCAGGCTTAGGCCATTTTTTTTAAAGCAATTGGGGTTAAGTAACTTACTCAAGGTTACACAGCCAGTTATTTCTGGGTGTGGTGGTAAGTATCAGAGCCTGGATTTGATCCCAGGTCATCCTGACTCTGGGGCCAGTGCTCTTACTCGCTGTGCTACCTGACCACCCCTGCTTAGGCCCATTTTTGACCATTCAATGAAAGCTAGAATGTTTTGGGTATAAAGGTGTAGTCAGGCAGTTCCATTTAAAACAGTGTGACCTGTTTTTTTTCCGAACTGTATTTCAAGAAATCAAAAATGAAAACTGCACAGGACAAAAGCAAATTGTCCCAGCTTTTTGAAAAATAAAATAAAATAAAAGAAGAAGAAGAAGAAGAAGAAGAAGAAGAAGAAGAAGAAGAAGAAGAAGAAGAAGAAGAAGAAGAAGAAGAAGAAGAAGAAGAA
>NW_027186033.1:65574-88478 GCF_028583685.1 Petaurus breviceps papuanus
AAGAAGAAGAAGAAGAAGAAGAAGAAGAAGAAGAAGAAGAAGAAGAAAAGAAGAAGAAAAGCAATAATAGCAGCATTTCCCAATTTCTGTTTGAATTGGCATGTTGGGTCCTCAGATAACATAATAAAGACAGTTAATACAAAACCTTCTCTTAAGAACCTGGTTCACTCCTTACCACAAATATCCACAGCATCCATGGGAGGAATGGCCTTAAACACACCTTAATAATAGTGTATAAGAAATGGGACAAGGTTAACTCCCATTACCTGCTTTAGAGATCCCTTTCTCTGTGTAGAGACCTCATGCAGAGCTGTTGTTGTTTATCCTTAGTTTTTGGAGACTAAGACCATGGACATCACACGTGTGATATCATGGCTTGCATGTGAATTAGATTTCAGGGAGGCATAGCTGTGCAAAGTTGTCAACCTTGACCTCTCCTCTAAAAGTCATCAGAGTTCAGTGGCAAGACAAGGGCCAAGATGATTGGTGATGGCCTAGGATGCAGTGGGTGACCTTGGGTTTACTTACCTCACAAAGCTGTGATATGTATCAAATGTGAAAAAAAATATAAAACACTTTGTAAGCCTAAAGCATTACATATATGTAAACTGTTATTATTTCAGTAACTTCAGATCTTTTTCAGATATTTTAAGAATCAACCACTAAAACTTTCAGACAGGGAAAGCTTTGTTTCAAATGGAAACTTCTGGCTATGTAGCTAGCTGTGACCTAAACATTTAACTATATCATATGGGAAGAATTAATAACTACTATTACAAAGTCCCTCGTATTTGGTCAGTTTGGAGCCTTCTTTAGGGAGTTTCGACTTCCACTGGGCAGGCGTCTTTGCTCTTTTGGCCCAGACTTCTATCTTTGGTAATTTCTACGTGGGCCAGGGGAAAAGTGGGTTTGTTCCATAGCCAAGGGATGGCATCATCCTGGCCATTACCGAATTGGATTCCATCTAGAGGGGCTAAAGGCCCCTGGAATACAGGGTTGGATAAACTTCCCATGGCAAACCATGCAAATTCCCAAGCTTCCAGGATACTAGATAGAGATAGAAACAGGCACTGCAATTTCTGCTGCTATCGTTCTATGCTGGAAAAAAAAAAGTAGATCATGCTATAGGTTACTGGACAAATGCCTAAGGACCCTTCGAGGTTGTCTGACCTTGGCTGTCCAATCCTCCAAGGAGAAATTTTAGCTAACTCTAGCTGTGATAGTCCTGCTGCTGAAAGCACTTTCCCAGAGTTTCACATTATTCATTTCCAGAAAGTCATTTTAGTTGATTGCCTTGTGGTCTTTTTGAACGAGGTATTTTAAAAAATAGGAGAAGATTTAGGGGGTTGGCTTACAATCAGAATATATCCATCTTGAATGATACCAAGGGCAATGCAACTGCTAACTTTGGATGGAAACTTGTTGAAGTTTCCATCTCTGCAGATTTTTAATGAAAGAGTAGACAACTGTCTTTCTCAGACCATTTAACTGGAGCCCTGCCTGGGGATGGAGGGCAGGGGATCTGTGGATTGGATGACTTTGAGGTCCCCTAAAGATCTGCATTTGTATGATTTGATGGTAGTTAGAAATGTGAAGTGATAATTATGCTGGTGATAATTTACTTGTCTTCATCTGCCTAAATATTTGACAGTGTGTTTGTTACTATGTTGGGTCTTGCCACCCTAAATACATTGTTAAGTTTCTTGAGGGGGGAGACACCATGTCTTTTGTTTCTGTATTGTCCCTCCCTCACTCCCCTAGCTCCTAAATCCTAAGGTTAACTAACACTTTATCCAGCATTTTATGTTAGAGCTATTTCTCGTTTAGGTAATTGTGAGTTAATCAGATTGATAGGGTAGAAACAGCAATTTGGAAGTAAATAAGGGTGAACATCTTAACTCCTGAGGGTTAATGGAATTGGGGTCCAGAAGAGGCTTGACAGAGGATGACACTGTTGGCCTGCTGGTACTTGTTCCCACCCACTGCTTCCTATTCCTTTTATCCCTAGAGTTTTAATCAGCCACACCCTCTCATGTCCATTTTTAGCTTAGGGGGAAATATAATGACCCCTCAGATCTAGGGGATCCTCATTCATGTTGCTTTTATGGAGTTTATGTCAGATAAAACATTAATGACTCATGATCACTCAGAGCCCCCAGTTAGGACAGTTCCTAACATTCAGGCAGAGTTCTGAGATTCTGTCCCAGCTTAAATTTGTGTTTCTCTTTAGCTAACCCCTGGCTTTATTATATTTGAGGTAAAAATCAAGGATACAGGAAACATTTACTTAAAAGAAGTGAGAAGACTGTATTACGATATCTTTTGCTAGATAGGCATGGAGAGGGGGAGTTGGGGAAATAGTGATTTCTTTAGGGATCTTCTCTTAGTTTTTGAAGAACAGCAGGTAACTTGAAATCAAGTCTTCTGCTCTGAGGTGCCTGTGGTTGATGCATCTTCTTTCACTTTCTCCTCTCAGTCTCTTAGTTTCTCTCCGTATTTGTCTCTGTGTCGAGGTGTCCCCCCCCACCCCTTCCCCGGCTGCTAATGCTCCCTGGGCTCAGCTACCTAAGTCCAGAGAGGACTGAAAGGCTAGTCCCCCATTGCTTAATTCTTGAGGTCCTGGCTCCTTCCTCTCAGTCTGTGTTTTGACAGCAATGTATTTCCCTTTAAGAATTTCGAGTGTAACTTAATTTCATTTTCTGGCTTACATATCAAAATAATCCCAAGTTGTACTCAGAGTTGAGAAGGGAACATTTGTCCCTCTGAACTACAAATCTCAGATGCCAGTAAGGTCCCATTCCCCAACTACCAGTGGCACCTCTTAAGGTAACCTTCCATCTACTCTATTTATCTTGTATGTTCTAATTTATATATGTTGTCTACCCTGTTAGAATGTTAGCTCCTCTGGGGCAGGAACTGTTTTTTGCTTTTTCTTTGTACTCCTAGAGCTTAGTACTGAGACTGGCATATAATAAGCATTTAATAAATGTTTGTTGATTATAGAAACATAGTAGGAAGAAGAATGGCCAAAATTTATGGAAGGCATTCTGCTGCTGCCATGTTCACATTACTGTTCCGTCACAGGAATACCATGTATAGGATAGTTACAAGCAAGTAACGTACTTGGGTCCTAAGGTATATTCTGGGGCTGCTTGGTGAGCATCACTGACTCAGTAACAATTTTCATTGCGAGTTTTGCAGTGTTGAAAAGCTTCCGGATTGTACCAAGGAGTGGGATTTAAATCAATACATTATAAGAAACATGGATTAAGTATTGACTTCATGAAGATCATCCTACTAGATGCTAAGGGAGATGCAAAGATAAATAAGATGCAGTTTCTGCCCCTGTGGGGTTTGCAATCTAATGTGGAAGTTATGTCTAGACACAAAAACAATAGAACCAAATCACACGAAAGGTAGAAAGTATTATGAATAAAACTGGTCACTAGTCCGACCTCTGCATCTTATGGATGAGGAAGCTGAGATCCAGAGATGTTAAATGACTGCTCCAGAGTCCCAGAGGTATGTATACACAACAGAGTTGGGATTCCAACCCCTGTACCTTCAACTTCAGTGTGCTATCCACTGTACCACGCTGCCTCTGAGGTTCAATGAAAGATCAAGCCAACTGGGTAGACCAGGGAAAGCATTATCAAGGGTATGTCTTGGAGGATGTAGAGGATTTTAGCCAATAGGTTTTTGTGAGCATTCTTAGTGGGTTTAAGGAACAGCTTAGGCAAATGCATATATAGTGTAAGTACATATTGTGAAGTATAGTGACTTGGTTGGAATATAAAGTATATAGAAGAGACTAATAGGAATGAAGACTGGGAATATGGTGGTGCCATATTTTGTGGGGCCTTGAATGCCAGACTAATTTGGACTTTATTCCATAGGGAAGGCACAATTCCTGATACATAGTAGATATCTAATGAATGTTGATTGGTTGATTAAACTTCCTTAATCATGAACTATATCTTTTTTCTTTAAATGTGTAAATGAGTCATTACAAGGCCTTGCAAACCACACTGTAGAAGTACTATTATATTCCATTTTGTCCTCAGACTAGAGATTGTAAAAAGCCCACCCAAGCTGATAGAGCATTAGTTTAGGTAGATACAGCCCCTGCTATCTCCAATGGAAACATATCTAGTCAAAAGGGCATGTGGACTCACACCAGTGTGACACCTGTTAAGTCTGAGGGGCCCTGGCTTTTCCTTGAGTTTTCTTGTGCCTTGGATGACCAGAAAGCTGCATCAACAGCTGGGGTCCTAGTTCCTTAGACTAATTAAGCCTCAGGGATAGTTTTCTTGACTTCTAGGGAAAAACTAGCTCAGTCCACATGACAGGGCCCCTAGATTCGACTTTTACAAATCTGTTTGGCAGATTAATGGTTTATAAGGTATTTAGTGTTTATAAAGTGAAAGGCAATCTGGAGATGCAGGAACTTATTGTTAAATAATATGGACCATATCTTTGCTTAGTCTCCTCTATTCACAGTGGACCCTGTTATCTATTAATTCAAGCTTGTAGGGGCCTGTAATTTATTTGTTCATAATCACAACATATTGTAAATTTTGTAAATTGTAAATTGTAAACAACATTTCGTGGTCAAAGGGAGATCAAATGTTCCCTAGGACCCATTCCTCTCACATATTGTATCACTTACTCTCCATTACCAGATTCATTTTCAATTATAAGACCAGGGCATCTTTATTCTACATTGCTGATGTGAAAAAGAAGAATGACACACGTATTTGGCAAAGCAGTAAGAGAATAACCAATATAATATGAATAATATGCCCAAGAGTATTTTGGCTTATGTCTTGGCAAGATGCAAATGAATGGGCATTATTAATGCATGTGAAGGCCCCCATGCTGTGTGTGGATTAAGAAAAGAGAAAAGCACTCATAGAAAAGAGCCAGGCTATCTGCAGAGGAAAAAATATAAGTCAAACAAATTTTAATCAAGTGTTTTGGGCCATAATTAAGACCCAGGAATATTTGGGGGACAGGTATATAGGACTGAGAACTGGAATTTTGGGTTTCACCTTGGGTTCTTGGAATGAATGTGAGCCTAAGGCTTATGACTCTTCTGTCTTGACCAAATTTGCCCATCTGTTTTCAAGGGACATTTGAGTGTATTTTTTAAATAGCTATTTTTTTGGAAGGGCAATTGGGGTTAAGTTACTTGCCCAAGGTCACATGGCTAGTTTTTGTGTTAAGTGTCTGAGGCTGGATTTGAACTCAAATCCTCCTGATTCCAGGGCCAGTTCTCTATCCACTAGGCCACCTAGCCACCCCTTGAGTGTATTTTTTAGAGTTAGAGTCAATAGATAATTATTAAGTGACTGTTAGGTGGTAGGCACTATGCTAAGCACTAGGGCTACAAAGAGAGGCATAAGATAGTTCCTGTCCTCAAGGAGCTCATAATCTAATGTGGGGAAGATGACTTACAGAGAGAAGCTGAAAAGGGGAGGAAGAGGAGAGGTCACTTAGCTTGAGAGGAGGGCAGGGGAGGAAGGGGAGATGATGAGGTCCTGCAGCCAGGGAAGAAGATGATCTGAGGAGGTGAGAGTTTCAGAGATGAATTCATCTTGCAGAATGATGAATCTGGAGATCATGAAATCTGAGAAAGTAGATGGATGAGAAATGATGAGGTGGATTCCCTGGGAGCCCTCTTCAAATAATGGAAGTTCTAGGAAGAGCTCCCCAATATTTATCCTTCGACTTTTCCAATAAGAAGAAAGGAGGGAACCCAGGGGTAGGGAGGGCTGAGGGGGTATGAGTTTCAGAGTTGATTTCATCTTGCAGAATGATGAGTTTCTGGAGATCATGAAGTTCAGGAGATCAGCTTGGTTGGGCTTTTTACAGTCTTCTAGTCTAAGGACAGAATGGAATATAATGGTGTTTTTTTTTTTGCTTTTAGAGGGCAATTGGGGTTAAGTGACTTGCCCAAGGTCACACGCCTAGGTTTTGTGTGTGTGTGTGTGTGTGTGTGTGTGTGTGTGTGTGTGTGTGTGTGTTAGTTAAGTGTCTAAGGCCGGATCTGAACCCAGGTCCTCCTGACTCCAGGGCCTGTGCTCTGTTCACTGCACCACCTAGACGCCCCTATAATGGTATTTTTGCGGTGTGGGTTGCAAGGCTTTGTAATGACTCATTTATAGATTTAAAGGAAGAAGATATAGTTCATGCTTAAGGATATTTAATTAACCAATTAGCATTCATTAGACATCTACTATGTGTCAGGAGCTGTGTCTTCCCTAGACTGATATCAAAGTGAAGGGTTTGATGAAGACATATACTTTTGTCACAAAGCCTCCCAGGGTACCATTTAATCTTGATTCTGGGATCAACATTTTGCTGCCAGGATTGTAGATTGATTGTCCATAGAACTGGAAGGGAGTCCAGAGGTCATATAGTCCAGAGATGTCACACCCTACTGTAGGCCCCATGTGACCCACAAAAGTTTTGAGTGAAGCCTGAACCAGATTAAAATGTAATTGGGAAATGTTGATCAAAATGAATAAAGATACGATATAACATAGATAATGTTAATTCATCACTTTCTAAGTCAATATGTGGCAGTAGGAACCTATTTCTATTTTAATTTGACACCACTGATCTAATCTAACTGCCTCGTTTTACAGATGAGGGAATGAGGTTTCTGGGAAATGAAATGAATTGTACAAAGTCACACAGGTATCAGAGCTGAGATTTGAATTCATTTCCTTCAACTCCAGAGACAGCCCTCTTCCCACTGTATCAAATTGAGTGGTTTACTGTCATGGGAAGGTGGAAAATGAAGAGGGTGTTTATTTCTTTTTATATTAAACAATCCACTCAGGGATGCTTTATGAATATATCTGTCTAGGAGGAGAAAATCTCAATCCTCTGAATAAACCAGTTGGAAGCTCAGACATTGAAGAAGCCACGGTTATCTACTGCATCCTGGGCCATTGCCAGTCGTCTTGACTTTTGTCTTGCTACTGTACTTTGATGACTCTGTAAGAGAGAGTAAGGTTACAACTTTGTGCAACTCTGCCTCACTTAAATCCAATTCATGTGCAAGTCAAGAAAATCCGAAAATGAAGGATAAACAACAACAAGATAAGAATGCCCATCTAGGTTTCTATGGTTCCTTTGGTGCTTAGTGGTTTGCTATTTTTGACATTCAATTCAATTCAGCAAATTTTTTTTCTTCTTTTGGAGGGGGGAAGGTAGTTGGAGCTATGTGACTTGCCCAAGGTCACACGGCTAGTTTTTGTGTTGTGTCTGAGGACAAATTTGAACTCAGGTCCTCCTGACTCCAGGGCTGGTGCTCTGTTCACTGCACCACCTAGCCACCCCTCAGCAAACATTTCGATGTGTAAGCCTATAGTGTTTGAGGCACTGGAGATACAAAAGCAAAACCAGAACCACAGTCTCTGCCTTCATTGAGGGCATTACATTCTCCTGGGGCTGGGGTGGGGGCGGGGTAAGATACAAGATGTAAACAGATCAGTGAATTCAAAAGAAATAGAGCAGGTAAAAGGGGGAGAGGAATAACACGGTATAATAAAAAGTGATACTCATGAACAAATCCCCAAACCTAAAGTTGGGGGTGGGGTGTTCATAAAATCATGGATGGAGAATTAGAAGGGGCCTCTGAAGTTATCTAGTCCAAATCCTTATTTTTCAGATGAGGAAACTGAGTTCCCCTCCAATTTAAAGCATATTCCAAAGATCACATAGGTAATAAGTAGAAAAGCTGAGATTTGAGCCCAGGCACTCTGACTCTGAATGCATCACTCTTCCCATTGTATCATGCTGATTCCCCTATAGAGGGAAGGAAGGTATGAACTTGTCAGTAGCTCAGTAGTGTGTTTGCTCTAATATATAAAGAAATGAACTCCCACTTCATTTCCCATCACCCCATCACAGCAAGTCAATCTACTTGGAACAGTGAAAAAAGAGCCGGCATCAGAGTTGGAGAAATTAAATTCAAATCTCTAGAGGGACAGAGGGATAAACAGAAATGACATTGTAAAGAAGTACTCTCTAGGTCACCTGGAAAGAAGGAGTTGGATTTGGGTCTTGGAAATCAGATCACAAATCTGGTACGGAGGCATGACATTACTGGTAGAAGACAGCAATTATCAGGACATCTGGGGGAACTCTTTCTCTGCCTTAGACAGAGCAACTGATAAACTCATAGCATGTCTTAATGATCATTTCACAGAATTGTGAAATCTCAGAGTTGAGACTCCAAAGACCATCTAGTCCAACCTATATCTTAACAAACATCTCCACAAGATATGCAATCAGTATTCATCCTGACTTTGCCTAAGGACATATTACTCTATTTTTTCTTTCCCTAGGAAAGAGAAGAGGTTTGACTAGTTTGCATCAAGTGTATTACCCCAGAAGGCTGACAGGATGGGCATTTATTTTGTTGCCTATAGCACTGGAGAAACTAGAACCATATTACTACCTCTGGAAACTGTTTTTTGGCATTATGGGACCTGTCTCGTTTTATAGAAGTTGGTTATTTCTGGCTGTAGCATGGGGATGCCAGGTTTTGCTTTGTCAGAGAGGACACTGAATGTCTTGGTTGAACCTTAGATTTCTCTTTGTGAAGGGCACTGGAAGAATTATTGAAGGAATATCTGCCAGTCCTTCTGATTGGTGAGGACTCAGGGCTCATTGAAGAGGGGATTATGCTATGCAGTACAAGTCTTGAAAGAGGTTCTATTATAAGAAGTCACCTTCATAGCTTGAGCTAATGGCCAGGCTCCAATTGGAAGGGCTTACTACAGCACAGAATTTAATGTTTATTGAGTGTCTACCTTTTGCTAAGTGCTGTGGGAAGCTTTTATTGTCTTCTACATAAAATAAAAATTAGAAAAAGTTAAGAATCATAGATTCACAGAAATTCAGAATAAGAATGAGTCTTCCAGGTCATCTAATTCAACCTGAAATAGGAATCTTCTCCATGATATTCCCAACAAGTGGCTATTCAGCTTCTACTTGAGCATCTCCAGGGATGGAACCTTTCAAGACATCCCATTTATCTTTGGGCCAGATCTAGTTGTTAGGTAGTTTTTCCTTATCTGTAAAATGAAGATAATAATAGTAGCTCACAGTTTTGCTGAGAGGATCAATTGAGATAATATAGGTAGGCAAACATAGGTTGCCAGTCATAAAGGGTTAGATAAATGCTGGTTTTTATTAGTAGAGGGATAGGGAATGGATCTATGACTCCACTGGTATAAGGATCTCCTCTCTATCAACGTGGATCAGTACTTTTTCTCCAATTTAAAGCTTAGTTTCCTAGAGCAGTGTCAGTAAGTTACAATCCATAGGCCAAATCTGACCAATCTATTTTTGTTTGGCCTGCTAAACTAAGAATAGTTTTTGCATTTTAAAATAAAGTTTTATTATGTTAAAAATTTTTTTAAAATGATCTATCTTTGCTTGTGGGCTGTACAAAAAACAGGCTGCCTTGGATTTGGTCCTTGGGTCTTTTTTGCTGGCCTTTGACTTAGAGCAACAAAAGATCGAATGACTTGTTCATGGTCACACAGCCAGTATATGCAAGAGACAAAACTTGAATTCAGGTGTGCCTGCCTTCCAGGCCAGCTCTCTATCTACTGCATCATACTGCTGTTTGGGTGATTCTTATATTGAACTGAAATCTGTCCCTGAAGCTTCTACCCTTTGTTCCTAGTTCTGTTTTCTGGGCCCAAGCAGCACAGCTCTAACTTCTTTTTCAAAAGACAATCCCTCAAATATTAAAATACATCAATTACACTCTCATCCCTGCTTCAAGCCTCAAAATATCGAGCTGTTCTAGTCTCTGGTGTATGTGTATGTACTGGGGGGTCTGGCACATGCACAGAGTGCCTCAGATGGTGTCTCCTTTTGGAAGATGCTGGGGAACAGATGGCAGGTCTCTAAGTGGAGGGTGAGAGGGAGTTGTTTCTGTGAGAATTGTAATGATGTGGAAGGGAAGTAACTTTGAGAGAACGTAGAGCATGTGTGGATTTTTTTGTAACTAGTCCTGGTTGTCTAACCACATAATGGGAGGGGGATGGGACATAACAGTTTTTGCTTGGCTGTATTGTTAGAATTATTGGTGGCTCCAAAAAGGCCTGAGTCAGCTTCAGCAACTTCTCTCTTTTCCATATTTGAGTCTGAGTCTGGGGGGGACTTTTCAGTGACTCTGTCCAGGAGAAATCATGTGGTAATGGGAGGTGCCTTGGGGCCTTCTTCCTTATTTACTCAAAGTGCTTTTTAAGAAACAGAATGGGCCCCTGGGACTTTCATCTATTCCTTAATGTTCTAGGTTCTGGGAGTGGAGACGCCAACCATGGGAGAGCAGTCCATAGGACATTGGATGTTAGAATCCAGGCTGGGTGATGTAGCCAATCTAGCATCAATGTCACGAGGATCAAGGAACACTCTGTGCCCCTGCCAGTGGAAGTTGAAATAAGGACTGAACTAACTTTGATGCCACCTTTAGATTTGAACTTAGTGGGACCATTGTGGGAACTGAGCTAAGTTTCGAACCTATTCCCTCAGAGCCCAAAGTGGTATGGGGGAAAGTCTATCCTGGAAATATCATGGGGAATGCTTTTACATTTGTTCTTACTGCATCTGTGAACTGAATATCCCATAAGGCTCCCATTTGTGAGGTGCTTTTGGGGTTTCCATTTTGTGGAAAGGTCAAAGCCAGCCTTGACCTGGTTAGATTAAATGGATTCTACTGCTCCCAGATCTTGAGTGTATAGGAAAGACAGGATTCTTCATTTTATTTTATTTTATGACAATTAAATTTGACAAAGAATTGAGGAAAATTTAGATGAGGGGGAGTACCCAGGACTATGTTAATTCTTAACATGAAATAATAGATTATATTGATCTGTTGTGACTACCATCTATAAGGAATGAAGAACAATTATCAATGTAATACAATCTTGTCCTTTATTGCTTATTATTATTATTATCATCATTAGGAAAATTAATCATTGAATGAAAGGATTATACCTTAATTATGGTGCTCAATATACAAAACATATTGATATTCCTATTAATAGCATTTTGATTCAAATGTAAGTAAGGGCTAAAGCTCATTTGCATAAGACTCTTCTCAGTTATCTCAGAGATCAATTACTGGATGATTTATGCTAAGGTGAGGAGTGAAGTCAGGAGAGCTTAAGAGAGGGGAGATCTTTATTTTTTGGGCTTCCATCTTTGAGAAAGAAGACATACCATTGAAAATTCTCTTCAGAGACGGGTCCCTGAAGGGCAAAAGAGACTCTGGGAAGAAGCCTACATATAAAGGAGCTGGCTCCTTGATCATGTTGCTATCCATAGCTTACCATACTAAAGATTTCAGAGAATTTCTCCCTATGTGAGATCAAGGGGGAGATCTCTCTCTCTCTCTCTGTCTCTCTCTCTTTGTCTCTCTCTCTGTCTCTCTCTCTCTCTGTCTCTCTGTCTCTCTGTCTCTCTCTGTCTCTCTCTCTCTGTCTCTCTCTCTCTGTCTCTGTCTCTCTCTGTCTCTGTCTCTCTCTGTCTCTCTATCTCTCTCTCCCTCCCTCTGTTTAGTTGAGATATCTTACTCCCAGTGGGACAGCTTATTCATTCTATGTATTGTTTAGTATATTTTCATCTATATATTTTCTCTGATTTCTGTTCGTGATAGCCTTGGATAAATAGGTTAATTTGCTGTTCACTATATGTGTTCTTTGGACAACTAGCATTTGGTGGGAAGGGAATTAGGCCTTGGATATGTATAGTTTGGGGCACTCCTTACCAATTAAGGGATAGTGACCAGGAATGCAACTTAAACTAAAAACATATTTCCCATAGTTTAACATTATTTAGTGAGGAGGATAGAAAGAATTCTAATCTGGTATCTCCTCTTTGAGGAGAACAAAGTGGCGAGATCTTATAGCTCCATCTCTTAGTCCCCTTCTGGGAAGCATTAAAGTATCCCTTGAATAAGGGTGGGTAGAGGAGACTCTAGAAATACCTCTTCATGTCTCCCTGTGACCTACATCTAGAGACCTACCACATATGACATACATGTGACCTACCTAGGCAACACACACAGATATACCCAAAGACCCTATATAAAAGGCAGCAGAAAAAGTAGAATCAGAGGATGTGGGTCCGCATTAATCTAATTCAGCCTGTACCTGAAACATGAATCCTCTCTACGATGTCCCCAATATATGGTCATTTAACCTCAATTTAACTGTATCCAGTGTTCTAATCTCACCTTTGTCATTTATTCTGTGCATCTTTGACAAGACACAACTTTTATGGGCCTCAGTTTTCTCACCCGGAAAATAAGGGAGTTGGACTAGATAACCTCTAAAGTCCTTTCTAGCTAGAAATTTATAAGCCACAAACAACTATGCAATCTTATACAAGGCACTTGACCTAACCTCTCTGATTCTCAGTTTCCTTGTCTGTAAAATGAGGAGCTTTAGATGATCTCCATCTAAGGCTCCTTTCAGTTCTAAATCCTGTGATTCCAAAGTCTTGTATGAATCTGTTCAGCAAACATACTTTTATAATGTTGAGCTCTTACTAAGGCAAAAGTCCTTATTCAGACAATTAGCCTTAGGAATAGGGGGCTAAACATAGCATTCTTAATTTTCCCATTTGTTTTACTCTTTCTTTAGATAGTTATGTTTTGGTTCTTGGTTGTGACAAATCCCATTAGTAGTTAATTGGTCATTAAACAGGTGGGAGATCCTGTTATTGCTTGTAGCTATCATTGTAGGCAAGTCACCCTGTCTTCTCACTGATTTCAGGGAAAGGCCATGTGGGAGTAGAATGCCTCATGACATTATGTTAGGAATGTGTGTCATTTGGTTATATTGTTCATCAATAACAGATACCATTACTAGATCAAAAACTTGGGATGACACTAGAATTCTAACTCTTCATTAATAGCATTGAACAGTCCTACCTAAATGCTTTAAAATAATAATAATTAAGGATGACATTAAGTACCACAGGAGCACTATTTTCTATTAACTCTCTGCTTCCTCCATACTTCCTCCCCTCCCCCTTGACTGTCAGCCAACAGATTAGCTGCAAGGTTGTCCATGGTAGTAGCAGAATCCTAAGGTAACTCAGGGACAGCCTTTGATCTTCTCTGATCTTGAATCCATTATCCTGTTTTCCTTGATTTAGTTACTGGCAAACAATAAGCAGTCTCTGCCCATAGTGGCAAGAGTACAAACCTGATCACTGATCACTTAGCTGGACTGTGTTCTGAGTGTCCATAGAACCTTGCATCCTCAGCTTATTCTTGCAAAATGAATGAGGGATCTCAGAGAAACCAGGCTTCTGGATGCAAGCTGGGGGGGGGGGATATAGAAAAGATCCACAAATAACAGGTGCATGATGATGATGATAAAATGATTGGTGGTGGTGATACAATGTGCTGCATTGTTTTCACCTGGCTGAAGGTGATGATAACCCAATAATTTTCTTGAATTTGCTCATGCTCATGGCATCTTAAAAGAAGGTATGTGATTGAGTGCAGAGAATGGTGGGCTGGGAAACAGAAAAACAGAGTTGAGTTTCCCCCTGATTCATGACCTTTGGCATATGCTTTACCTCCCTTTTTTCACTTTCCACATCTGAAAAATGATTTTTTTCCCAACTCTTCTATGTCTATCATAGAAATTTTGTGAGGATAAACCAGTTATTGGTCATGAAGTACTTCAAATTCAAACTGTTGCCAGGAATAGAGTCATAGAACTGGAAGGCAACTTAGGCTTTATTAAGAACCCAGGGTCTTAATTTTTACACAGACTCTGAAAACTTTAATATTTCTAGTTTCAGTAACAGGATTCATTGTTTTATGAGGTGATTTTTCTTTTTAAAATGAGTTAACTTTCTACGTTCTTATTTTTAATATATTCCCCTATTCTTGCTTTCAAGATCCAGCTGAATAGATGAAACACTCTCCATGATAAATAAAACCAACATAATTCAAGATCAAAATTGCAGCACAAAAATACCTTTAAACATAAAATAGCAACATTTTTTTTATCAGCTGAAGACTGTTTTCATGAACATGATATCTGATTTTCTTATGGACATTATTGTAGGATCTTTAGTCAAAATGCAATTTAATTAGCAGACATACACGCATATACACAATTATACACAAACTTAATTATAAAACCATTAGAGTAAAAACAACAACAATAGCAACAAACCCTTGCTTTCTGAAAATATTCAAAAGAAAAAGAGACTCAAAAATAAAAATTAAAAATCCCAAATAGATCAACGAAATAAGGGAATCTTCCTAAATGTAAAAATCCACAATAAAGAAGCACCAGTCACCATCAAGTATAATCTTTTCCCCTTGAAATACTGTAATTTTAGACATCTGTTCCTTTTGTTTCCTGTTTGCTTCCCAAGAAGGATAAAGGACCTGCTACAATTTCTGCCTCTTATTTTCAGGCCTTGAATACACACCCTTTTCACACTGATTCTTCAAGGTTCATTTTGCTGAAAAGCCGGAACTCTGTTTTTTTGAAGGTTGTTCTCTGGAATTTCTTTTTGCACATTTTTTTCAAAGTTGGTATCATTAAGAGCAAATTGAGTTACTTCATTGGACTTTTACATTCTTCATGGCATGAATTTCCTCAAGTAACCATAGTATTCATCTTTGACTTTTTTTGATGATGCATCTTCAGGTACTCCCTCAGTGGTGAAATTGAGCATCAGGCCTTAGGCCAGAAAAGGGCATAAATGAGGATGACTGGGATCACTTTCTGAAGAAGGGGTTCTTAACCCTTTTGGTGTTAAGTGCACCTTTGACCACCTGCTGAAGTCTATGGATCCCCTCTAAAAATAAGTAATGTTTATTGCCTACATTCATAATTTGAAGAAACGCTCAATTTTAGTAAAAGTCATAATAATAATAGCCAACATTTATATACCTCTTAAGTTCTTAACAATTATCTCACTTGATCCTCACAACAATTCTGAGAGGTAGGTGCTATTATTATCCCCATTTTACAAATGAGGAAACTGAGGCAAACAGAAGTTAAGTGACTTGCCTAAGGTCACACAGATAGCAAATGTCTTAGACTGAATTTGAGCTAAGATCTCCTTGACTCTGGACACAGCACTCAATCCATTGTACCAGTAAGGGGTTAGTGAAAATAGAGATTTAATTTTTTTCCCATCCAAGTTTACAGATGTACTGAAATTTATATATAGACCCCTTGAGGGGGTCCATTGATTCAATGTTAAGAAACTCTGATCTAGCTTACCACCCTCATTTTGCAGAAGTTAAAAACTGAGCTAGGAGAGATCAAATGACACTCTTAGCATTACATAGCTTGTTGGGAATAGAGTCAAGACTAGAACTCAGATCTTCTGCTTTGTAGTGAGTTTCTAGGATATCATCTTGCCTCTCAGTGAGGACTTCTCAGTGGGCTGTTGTCCTGGTCTATTAAAATCTAATTAACATATAACAACATGAAAGAAATAGGTTGTGATGATTCCTAACCTAGGGTCTGTAAATTTGATTTTTGAAAAAAAAATCTTAGTTATTTTATTTCAGTGTAATCAGTTTCCTTCATAATCCTATGTATTTTATTGTATGTATTTAACATTATTCGGAAAAGTGATCCCTAAGGCATGGTGGTGGGAGACAGCACATAGGGAAATGAGCAAGCTCCTGAAATTTCCCCTAGAGCCTTCCTTCCATTGCTCCCCAGCTCCTGAGAACAGCTGCTTGAAGTTGGCTCATTGCACTTCCAACTGGGGCTGCTTGAAGCCAGGTTAGTTAAAGGAGGCAGAGAGAGCATTACTGGCATGTTTTGGACAGAATTGGCTGTTAGACTCTGTGCCTCTGCAGAGAGGTTTGTCTTTGAGGAGAGAGGGAGGAAGGAGGGGTGGGGGGTGTTGCTGGCATGGCTGGGCAACATGAACTTGGGAGGAAAGGTCCCTGGGCATATTCCTTACATTTCCCGTCCCTTGATCTGCTCATTCATTGTCCTTCTTTGGGAATGGCATTAGGGGAGTTGTGGATTGTAATCATAATAGTGTTTGACATATGTTATAGAATTTTATCCCCATAAACCCTATGATGTGGATATTGCAAGTATTATTATTCCAGTTTACAGATCAGCAATCTGAGGCTCAGACCTTACATGAAGGTCATATAGCTATAAGTGGCAAAGTCAACATTTGAATTCAGAACTTTTAACTATAAATCTGTTACTTGTATATACATACATTTGTCTTTCTCTTTGTGGTCAAGCTGTTAACTGCTCACTGCCCAGGAGCCAGTTCCTTTATACCTAGGAGGAGAGGATATGATAAAAATACAAGTAGGCAGATGTTTCATTCCTGAATGTACTCTTTGTGTTGCTTCAAGGAATATGGCTTTGCAAGTGATAATTAACTCTAGGCTTTCAGATATTCTGGAACCCTGAGCATTTTTGAGGATGGCTAGTCAGTTGATTTTTGTTTTACTAGGCTAAGTTCATCCTATTAAAGAGGGGATCATATGTTGTATTTTGAGGGTCAAGTAGAAGTTTATAGATCAGAGCAAAACACAGCACCAAGGGATATGCAAAAATATACCTTTCTTTTCCATCTGGAGACAGCTAGGTGGTGCAGTGGATAGAGTGCTGGACATGGAGTCATGAAGATCTGAGTTTGAATCCTGCCTCAAACACCTATTAGCTGTGTGAACCTAAACTGTTTTCCTCATCTGTAATAGCACTTTACAGAGTTATTGTGAGCATCAAAGGAAATCACAAACACACGAACACATCTCTTTGAAAACATCAAGGTGTTAAAATGTTAGCTATCAGTGGATTATTCTCTATCAGGATATCGACTCCTATTAATAGTAGGGAATCAAACAACAAGTATTTATTTAGGTCCTACTCTATGTAGTCACAAAGAGTAAAGAAAAACAAATATGGCTAGAAAAAAAAATCTTCCTTTTAGTATAGACCAGAGATTCTTTATCTGGATTCCATAAACCCTTAAAGGGGTTTCAGATTTCAGAGTATCTGTAAACTTGGATGGGAAAAAAATTACATATTTATTTTCATTGTTATTTATTTTTAGTTTACAACAATCACTTCCATAAGCTTTAAATTTTCTCCCCCTCCCCAAGATGGCTTGCAATCAGATATGGTCTCTACACATACATTCCTATTAAACACATTTTCACATTAGTCAGTAACATCTCTTTCAATTCTAAATTTAAAAAAATTATCCATAGGCTTCACTAGACTGTCAAAGGAGCCCATGATGCAAAAAAATAGTTAAGAACCCCTGGTATAGGCGAACTGCTGGTATAGACTCTTTAATTTACCCTTTGCCCCCCTTTTGTGTGTGTGTGTGGATAGTATAACTTGATTGTGTAAAAATGGTAGAGGATATATTTGTGTCATTAATCACTATCACTTGTTTTCTGGTTCTTCCCTTCTGCTTTTGAATACAATTCTTCCTGATACAAAGCATTATTTAGATATAGAATTTGCAAAAAAAATGTAGATAATTTAAGTCATAGAATCATGGAAAGGTTAAAGTTGGAAGGGATTTTAGAAATGACTTAGTCTGTCATCAAGGTCCTTTGATCCTGGACTGTAAGGACCCCAAGATCTTTAACAGAAGTTTGTCTGAGAAAATAGGAGTTGGGATGAGAAAATGTTAAAGATTCAGGTTTTGCTGACTTTCTGACATAGAGTCAGCATACCTGGTCCTTAGATATTCTCTGGCCCAAACCTCAGGCAACTTGCAGGACAGCCCAATGCACAGAAATTACCCAGGACCCCATATAACACAGGGGAATATAGACAAAAACTACACAGGGGTAATTTCCCTTGCATAGGAGACCTATGAACACCACGTCCTCAGAGATGATTTGATTTGCTATGAAGAAATCTTAGCTGCCTATTGACCTCTTTTCTGACAGATAGCCCTTCCACTACTAGACCAGGCAGAGACTTTGACTCTCCTTCCTTTAATATGCTGTCTCAGACAACATGAGAGTAGGTGTATCCTTGTTAGGTCTACTGACAACTGCTGCTGCTGTCCTGTCTCCCAGGTAAGATGCCCTGCCTCCCTGATTGTCATAATATGTAGAGTTTTAGTGGTAGGGCTAGGACCAGAACTAGGTCTCTGGATGATTTTTTTCCTCTTTCTTTTTCCTCCTCTCTTGCCTCAGGCAGAGATTGTCAAGGACACATCCTTGTTGAAGGCAATTTCATTTACATGACCTCCCCAATCTATTACACTTGGATGGCATGCAAGACTTGCTGCTCAGTGTTTGAAACTCATTAATTGTAAGAAGAGTTGGCATTCCTTACTGCTCAGCTCTTGAAGGAATGCAAATTGCATTTCACTGCAAAGCTCAGAGGAAGGAAAACCAACCAACCAAACAGAAAGCAGCTTGTTGGATGGTGCTAGAAACACCCATTAATGTCTCCTGACTCCCTTTTGCTAACTTAGGGTCACAGTGTTTAAAGCTGGAGGTGATCTTAGCACCACTTAGAACCATCCCTTATTTTTTCAGTTGTAGAAACTGATTCAGAGTCCTGAAGTCATGAGAGGTAGCCAACCAAGGATCTCAATGAACTCTCCACCACACCATGGCTTCCTTGATAACAAGGTGTGTCAGTATCCTAAAGATGTGTTAATTTTTGGATGAAACAAGGCTTAATTGAAATCAGAACTCCTGTGCTCAGTTGACCTATTAATTCCAATACAGTCAATATTATCAATCCCTTGATTTTCTTCATGACAACATTGAAAATATTTAATCCTCTTGATTATCAAGCATTGAGGCCCTGAAGTAAGGAATGACCTTTGCTCTCCAGCCCATTGGTAGCTGACAGGGCCTCAGCCAGCAAAGATACTGCATTTGGATGTGAACTTGGTGGTACCAATGATATGTAGAAACTATGTTCAATTCTGGAGACCAAGGGGCATAGGGAAGTGTGTTCATAGCCAAAGTATCAGAGGGAAATGTTTGTACTTTTGTTCTGGTAATATCTTCGAAGTGAATACCCATTTGTAAAAGTTAATCGATATGAATTAGTTAAATATTGTTTGTTTTTGTTTATCATTCTTGAGGAGGACTGATGAAATCAAGAACTGGGGAGCTAATCACTGGTAGTTTATACAGGGGAATGACAGAAAATTCTGGGATTGGGACTTGGACTGAGTGTGTTAAGGAAACGACACTCCCTCAGGGGTACCCCTAGAAACCAGAGGAGGGATGATTTAGCTGGGTTAGACAACATAATCTATACATTGGCAGGTGAGCCTCAAATCTCTTTTAGTAGCCCCCGAAGGAGGGTTCCCTCTTTCTCTTAAGGTACTCTTTTAGTTACTATGCCTATATTTTGGAGCCCCAGAAGGCACAATGTAAGGAAATTACCCTGATTTTCCATTTGTCATATTACCCAGAACTATAACTAGGAATTTATTGCCCCTGAGCAAATTGAAAAGAGTTGAGAAGGAGGTAAGGGAAATGATATAAGGATTGGATTAAGGGAGTAGTTGCACCAGGTAGGCTCAGCCCATCCCCCAGAGAGTCTGGCTTACTTCTTTTGGCATTTACAAGTGAAGCCCTGATGGAGTGGTGACAGAAAATGGTAGCTTAGGTATGAGGACTACAGGTTGAAGCTTGGAGATGGCATGTGAATGGGAAGCCCCCCCCCCCATGATGCTGGTGCCTTAAGGCAAATCTCCAGTCATTCTGTGCTAGTTAGAGCTCTGAATATTGTAGAGAGATAGCTTTGTTCTGTTTATGGCTTAATTAGCACAGAAAAATCAAGAGTAGCCCACAACAGACAGTGTGGCATCATGAATAAAGTACTGGACCTGGATCAGGAAGATGTGGTTTTCAATCTGATCTCTTAATTGACTCTTAATTGACTGGATTTAGGTAGTTTTTAGCTTTTGTTTCCTATTGGTAAAATAGAAATAATACCCGTAATAGCTATTCATAGGATTGTGATCAGTAAGTCAGTATTTATTAAATGCTTGCTAGATGCCAGGTACTGTGCTAAGCCCTGGAGATAAAAAAAGGGCAAAAGCATGGTTTCTGCTTTCAAGGAGCTCACTGTCTAATAGGATAGGCAACTATGGTAGCTAGGTGGCACAGTGGGTAGAACTGTTGGGCTTAGAGTCAGGAAGACTCGAGTTCACATCCTGCCTCAGACACTTACTAGTTGTGTAACCTTGGGCAAGTCACTTAACCTTTGTTTCCTCAACTGTAAAATGGCATACCAGGGTTGTGGTGAGATAATAGTTGTAAAATACTTAGCACAGAGCAAAATAAATGTTAGCAATTATTATTACTATTGTTAACTATGTACATATAAGATTTATGTTTATATATATGTATGTGTGTGTATATACATATACATACACACACATTATATATATACTGTGTTTCCCCGATAATAAGACCTATCCCGAAAATAAGCCCTCCCCTTACTGTGTAAGATTCCTCTAAAATAAGCCCTCCCCCGAAAATAAGCCCTATTGAGATTGCTACTGTAGTGAAGGTGATCCCCTGCGCTACATGCTACATTACAGTACCCTCTATATGCACCGTCCTCCCCCCCCGTGAAACGCACGCCGCGCTCCGAGCTGCATCCAATCAGAGCTGCAGCAGTGAGCACGTCATCCTGTTCTTCTCCAGTGATTTGCTTATTGAATAAAGGTACATTTTTTTGTTCACATTTACCTGTTTATTAAAATTGCTGTCAATGTTCATTAAAATAAGCCCTCCCCTGAAAATAAGCCCTCTGGTGTTTTTCTGTCCAAAAAAATAATAAGACAGTGTCTTATTATTGGGGAAACACGGTGTATATATATATATATATATACATACACATATAGGTATATGAGAGGTAATTTCGAGTTCAGCCTTGAAAGAAGCTAGGGAAATCAGTAGGGAGAGAATTCCAGGCATGGTAACAGCTAGTGAATCAGGAGATTGAATATGGTGTGGTAAGACCCAAGTGGGATAATGAATGTTAAAGTGCTTTGCAAATTTTAAAACCCCGTGTCCAGTCCAGTTATTATGAGGACCAGTGAAGCCTCCACCAGTCTGTGTCTCTTCCCATGGCATCGAAAGTGACACCTCAGAGGTTCTCATCTTTTCTTTGCCTTACTCTATTCTGAGCCGCTTGCTGCAAGTGAGGGATTTTCTTCTGGGAAATGGGCCATAAACCAGGTTTAAAGAGAGAATTAGGGAAGGTTGTATATGGAGAGAGGGTGTGGTGGCTGTTGCATATTGTGGAGGAGGAAAGGAAGAATCTGGCATGGTTGCCTCTATAAAAAATTAATACAAATCTAGATTCACTCTTCGATTGTGCGTGCATTATATCCTTGAGTAATTTTTCATAAAATTGTAGCCACAACACTGTCAAATCAGAAAGGTTATTTCTACTGCTCTTTAGTAACAATCCCTAAGCTTGCTGCACACATTTTCCTACATTTTTAATAGGAAGGAGTGTAATTACTGAATGGGCATTCATTACAGAATGCATCAATAATAAATTGAATTTTGCAACACTTCCCCTGCTGCCTTATCATTGACTTGATAGATTGGGAGTCTGAAGATATTCAGGCAAGGCCTTGTAGTGGTTTATAGGTTTGATGCATTGAGAGTAGGGGAAATGACAGGGCTGGAACGTTAACTCTTTACATCAGGGTTGGAGCAGGCGATGTGGATAAAGTTGAGGATGGAAGAGAGATGAGTTTGTGTCATGTGGACTTTAGAAAAATTAACCAACCCGTCTCTGCCCCCTTTAAATTCCATCTTTTCTTTCTGTTCTCATTGTGTTTTTTTCTATCAACACTTAAAATAAGCTTTGTTGTTATTTAGTCATGTCTTCTCTTATATTTAGTCATATCTGACTCTTCATGACCTCATGGACCATATTGTCAATGAGGTTTTCTTGGTGAAACTGTTGGAGTGGTTTGCCATTTCCTTCTCCTGTGTATTAAGGCAAACCGAGATTAAGTGACTTTCCCAGGGTCACATAGCTAATAAATGTGTGAGGCTGGATGGGAACTCACGTCTCCCTAATCCCAGGCCTATCACTCTTATTCGCTGAGCCACCTAGCTGCCTCATTTAAAGAAACAAGTGTTTTCTATTGAGATCAAAGTAAATTAGATATCTGAAAGTGATCTAGTTGGTTTTTTGAACTTGTGTTAATTGCCACAAGGTAGCAATGTACTCTGGGCATCTAAAAAGCTAGTTTGTTCTGAATCTAATAAACAATAATAGGTGACATTCATACAGGGCTTTAAGTTTTAAAAAAGCACTTTATCTCATTTAAGCCAATCCAATCCAACAGGCATTTATTAGGTGCCCACAGTGTGTAAGGCATTGAATTAGATGTTGGGAGTATAAAAACAAAACAAAAAATATTTCTTATCCTCAAGGGAAGGAATAATATACTACAGATGCTATTACTCCTTTTTTATAGATGAAGAAGCCGAGTCTCAGAGAAATAATGGACTTGTTCAGGTCACCTAGTTAGTAAGTGTGAGATATGGGATGTGAACCCTTTGTTTCTCCTGACTCCAACCTTAGTGTGATCTCTCCCTCCCTCCTTCCTTGCCCCCATCCTCTCTCTCTTTCTCTCTCCCTTTCTCACTCTGATTTTCATTTTAAATCTTTGTTATTCTGAACCTGACAAACATCAGTAAACATGAACATTTCCATAAACAAAGAAAGTCAGAAAAATAGGATTGTATGTGGAGTTATGTATGTATAGCTTGTTTTAAAAAAAAGTTTGATATATTCAGCATGTAAGTTCCAAAGCGGTTCTGCTTGACTATGCCTCCTCCTGGATTTCCTTATGTTTTTGTTATCCACTCTAGATTT
>NW_027186033.1:88878-99832 GCF_028583685.1 Petaurus breviceps papuanus
TTTTCCTTTACAATGCCATAGTTATACAGAGGGGTCACATTCTCCTGGTTCTTCTCATTTTGCTTTGCATCAGTTCATAAAATCATCTCAGTTTTCTCTGAATCTGAAAGGACCTAGCTTTGAATTCTATGTCTAACCTCTATTACCTTTGTGACTTTGAGTCACTTAACCTCCTTAAACCTCAGTTTAACTATCTGTACAATGAGGGGTTCAACTAGATATCTCTAATTTCTCTTCTAGTTCTTGATATAGGATCCTATGTCCAATAGACACCACTCCCTCCTGACTACAACAGTAATATGCCTCAGAGCTAAGCCCTGAGGGAGCCAAAGAAAACAGAATTCTGCCAAGCCAGGTGAAAGGTCTCTGTCATTTCTGGGAGAGAACATTTGTACTCCAGCTGAGAATACCAGCTTGGCTAGAGGCTAGGAGGGGTGGAAATTGTAACTGCCCATCAAAGAGGAGAGAGTACTCCACAGGGAGTCAAACAGCAAATCAACCCATCCAGCAGAGATAACATGTCTTTGAAGAGCCAGACCAGTAGCTAAGCAACCTGCCCAGTTCATATAGTAGCAACTGTGCCTGGTGGCCAAGCACCCTGCTCAGCCAAGACCACTAACAACCATGTTTGATCAGGAGCCCACCTGGCAACCCAGTGGTCTATATGGCTCAGCCCAGCAGAGGATCATATCATCCATTTAAGACACTTTGCCCTGTAAAGGACAGTGCCCAGACGATCAAGACAATGCCGTGCAATGAACTTGAGGATGTTCCAAAGGGAAAAAGGTATGAAGACTCTGCATTTCTGGATTCACGAATGCCTTGGCCACAAATGTGTCTCACCACTGTTGTGCTGTAAGTCTGCTCACTGTCCCTTCCACAGACTTTATATGTATTTGCGCGTGTGTGTGTATGTATGTGTTGCTCCTTGAATATTTGGAGGGAATGTCCTAAAACTATTGTTTTTGCCATGTCATTGGACTAAATGCCATTTTTAGCAGTTATGAGTCTACTAGGACTGTTCATGAGAAGCCCATCAGTAGTTGTGAGCCTCTGTGTTAGGATAGCCACCGCCAGATTATTTCTAGAACTGAAGGGAGCTAAGGTGGCTGTCATGCATCTGGGGACCTAACCCTGCTGGTACCAGTGCAAATTGAGGGAGCTAGTAGGCAAGAATAAATATTGTGTGTGGAGGGGCTACTGAGAAGATGACTAATGGAAACAGAGGATGCTTCTTTGAGAACTACAAGAAATTGGATAGGTAAGGTAGGGCTAGATATCAGAGGGCATTGAAAACAAAGCAAACGAGTTTGAACTTAACAAGAAACACGTGTAGGTTTTTAACCTGGGCAATGATTTATGAAAGCGCTGTTTTGGGAAAATTAGTCCCACTTTAAGTTCCTCGAGGACAGGGACTGGTTTTCTTCTTCTTTGTTTCACTAACTTAGAAGAGTGCCTGGCACAAAGTAAGTATTTAACTAATAAAATAAAAAATTTAATAAATAAAACAGTGAACATGAACTTGGACAGACTTTGGAAGATAGTGGAGAATAGAAGGGCCTGGCTTGCTATGGTCAATGGCATCATGAAGAGTGGGACAAAACTGGACTATTGAACAACAACAATAAATGCTTATCGATTGATTCCTTGATTTGTGAGAAGGAACCTTGTTATCCACTTAGGTGAAACCCAAGGTGTGAACGTAGGTCTTATTAGTGCAATGGCACCTAGTGCCTTTTCAAGTCCTTTAGCTGCCCCACCAGATTGTAGAGTTTGCTAATTCCTGAGGTGTAAATGCTCTAACTGAATATTTAACACCATCATCTCTATCTCTGTCTTTCTGTCTGGTATCTCTCAAAAGATGACTCCATCACACCCCTGATCATCCCCTACATGGAATTTGCATATAGCTAATTGCATCAGATGCTCCATTATTTTAGGCCTTTTAGAACAAAGAGGCCAGTAGCAGAGACTCCAGCAGTTGTGCTCCCTATAGTTCATGGTTCCAGATAGGTCTCAGTAGTGATGACTTGCACGTGGCTGGCCTTGTCCTTCATGCTACATGCTACATTTTCATTAGGTTGTCCCTTAATTCAGCAGCTTTTAAAAGAGGACTAATGGAGAAGACTGTTTCCAAGCCAAAGATTGACAGCTGCAAGTGAATAAATAGGAGAATGTGTACTCAATCTGCTCTGTTATTACAAAGATGTATCAGATGATGTCATAACCAAGGCCTAAAAAGGACCCTCATTATCCTTGGATTTTAGTTTTACCACTCGTCCATTATGCAAATGAGATGCAAAACTAATGGGATGGTTCTTTTTCTTTTCCCTTGAAATCATCAGAATGGTGAACATACGGTCCTCTGTGCCAGGAATTAAAAAGAAGCCATTGTTTCTGTCCTTCTCTGGTGGGGCTAGAGCCAGTGTTTCTGTTATTGGCTTTTGATAGGATGTTCTTGTTCTGGGATCTGCTGGCTCACCTGTCTCTGTGAATAATATATATATATATATAAATTTAGAAGGGGGTAGGGTGGCCTATATTAGTCCAAAGTAAGGGATGAATATGCTTCCCTGTTTTACATCCCTCTGTTCCAAGACTTGAGATAAAAGTCAGAGTGGGCAGCAAGGCACAGACTTTGTCAAAATTTTGAAATACACTAAGTTCATCTTTAGTGTCTTTTCATGCCACTTTCTGTACCCATCTTCCTTTATCTTCCAGCATCTCCTTCCCCAGGATGTCTCATGGTTCTCACCTAATCATCCCACAGAAATAGGACAGCATCCTATATACTTTATTTTCTTAATCCTTCTGCCTTATCAAGGAACTATTTTATTTTACTGCTCATCTGATAAAAATAAACTATGCAGGTGTCAATAAATCAATCAATAAGCAAATAATGGTTGCTTATACCTCCCTGCTTATACGGCTTCCCAGAATTCAGATCAAATCACAGAACACTTCTCAAAGTGAGTCCCAAAACAAAGCTACACATCAGGGCTTATATAGCCTTCTCCTGGCTCAGAGAATGTAACAACCTTATTGACCCACTGGCCAATCAAAAAGTATCTACTGAAAAACAAGCCTCCCACCCCAGGCTCCAGGTGCACGTTAGCCTAGGGGCAGGGAAGATCTTTAAATCTGCATTTCCATTACAGGTTGTCATGAGGATCAAAAGAAATGAATATGGGGTGGCCAGGTGGCTCAGTGAGTAAGAGCACTGGCCCCAGTGTTGGGATGACCTGGGGATCGAATCTGGGCTCAGATACTTAGCATCACACCCAGAAATAACTGGCTGGGTAACCCTGAGCAAGTTACTTAACCCTAATTGCTTTTTTTTTAAAAAAAATAAATGAATATGAAAGTCCTACTCCAAAGCTTCATTACATTACGAAAAAGATGCTGGGTTCCCACAGGGTATATGAGTAGAGTGTAAGCTTTGGTTGCTTTTTCCAAGAAAGAAAGACTTCAAGTATGGGATGGTGACAGATTGTGTGTCTGCTTTCAGAGGACAACCCAGTTAAGTTTGGAGAGTTTCCTCACTAGAAAGTTTGCATTCTGTATGGTAATTTTTTTTTTGGCCATCATGACCTGTACACTGGACAATACCACAGAATAACCATCAATCTTATATATCCTCCTTCCATTTCTAAAGTGACAATGGTAGAGGGTTGAAAAGGTCGTAGAGAACCCTAAAAACAACAAAAATTCCAAGACTATCTCCAGACATTAATTTGCCTTTTGGCACTTTTGATGTGCAATCTTTCACAAAAACCATTAAGATGACATGCCTAATATAAAATAAACCAGAAGAAATTGCAACTACATGAAAGCATGCTTCCTAGGTTCTTCTCAGAGGATCCAATAAAGTGATTGGCACAATTGGTTTAAACCAGCAATGAAAGGCAACAAGATTGGGCTGGTTGGTCATCTTGTCTTCCAGTGCTAATAATGAGTATAATTGTGAGACAACTAGGAAGATAATGACAGTTTATGCATGAATACCTGTTGTAGACCTTGAAGAAGGAAAGGAGGTTCTCTCTGGGTTTCATAAAATCTTCTAGGCCAAGTCAACCTATCTGGATACTTATAACTTCAGTGTAAAAGTGGGCACAGGGGAGGAAGATAAAAATAGTGTGATGGAAAATAGGCTTCCTAGCCAAGAAATGAAAACTACCTTAAGGCTCATTTATTACCCAGAAGCCTCATGTTGCTGCATCATAATTCTTTCTTCTAGGAGAGAGTTGGAAGATGCTGGACATGGTACAAACTCTAAATCATGGAAAGTAGAATAGATTAACATTTAGCAGAGAGGAAATACCAGTTACAGACAAACCAGGTATTTTAGATTCAGTTGTCTTTGTGTGGTTCAGTTTCCTACTACATAGAGCAAGTCATACATAGTAAAGCATGTAGCCAGTACTTTGACTTTCCCCCTCCCCATTTGTCAAATAAAATGGTAACTCCTGAGAGGATTCTTGCTGGAACACCTGGAGGATGCATGGCCTCTCCTCTTGCCTCTGTCTACTTAAGGGCTTTTCTTCTTTTTGATTGTATCTATTCTTTTATCTGTGTAGTTAACATCTGGTGAGGGAAGTCCCTCCAGTGACACAGTCACACAGCTGCCCTGAAACATATTCTTAGATCAGGGCTGCTTAACTTTTTCTTTTTGGTATTAAATGCATAAGGCAAGATGCATGGGATTACAAAAGGAAACCAATTATATTGAAATATGGTTATCAGAATGGGATACCTAGTTCCTCTTAAGCTTTCATCTGTGGGGCAGATTTATCAAATGTTCAATTTGATTCTGCATTTGAAAGTGTAGTTAGGAAATGGTTTGGAATTATGCCCTCATTTAGAGAACATGACTTTCTACTGAGGAGTGAAGTTTTAAGCTCCTACTTTGGGACTAGGAAAGGTCTCTTTCTCCTCTGTGGCTTTAATTATATCTTCATGACTCAGACAAAAGGACATCACACAATATAAGGAGAGGGTCAATCTCAGGTGTTAATGATCTTAGAAAAACATGGAAGAACTTGCACAAAATAATGAAGAGCAAAATGAATAGGACCAAGAGAATGTTGTATACAGTAACAGCAATATTGCTCCTAGAACAACTTTGAGTGAATAAGTCATTTTGACTATTATAAATACCCGAATTAACTACAAAGGACACTGTCTGCATCCAGAGAACCAACTGATAAAAAGAAGTATGCATAGAATTATTTTACATATATGTGTATGTATAAATATTATATATAATCTATATCTATACACAAACACACATTTGTGTCTAATGGGTGGGAAGAAAAGAAGAAATTTACATGATAAATGTTTTATATATTTAAAAAGGATAGCAAGTTGTACACAATGGATTTGTAGTTTAATGCGTGATCATCTTTTTTTGTTGTTGTACTGTGTTATTGAAATTCTTGTTTTGTTCCATAAATTAAAAAGAAAATAAATAAAAAATATTAAACCTGGCAAATTCATATTTTAACATAATTTTTTTAAAGCAATAGGGATTAAGTAACTTGCTCAAGGTTACACGGCCAATTATTCCTGGGTGTAGTGCTAAGTATCAGAGCCCAGATTCGATCCCAGGTCATCCCAACTCTGGGGCCAGTGCTCTTACTTGCTGAGCCACCTGGCTGCCCCTAAGCAATTGGGGTTAAGTAACTTGCTGAAGGTTACACGGCCAGGTGTTTCTGGGTGGGTGCTAAGTGTCTGAGCCCAAATTCAATTCCAGGTCATCCCAACTCTGGGGCTGGTGCTCTTACTCGCTGTGCTACCTGGCCGCCCCTTACATAATTTTTTTAAATAAATAAATTAAGGAGCAGTAATGCAGGGACAGGGGCAGGGTTAGGACTACCTATTTTTTGTGGTGGTTTTGTCCCCCACTTGGGGCTCCTGCTATTGTAGAGGACACCTGAGATAAAAATGCAGTCACATACATCTATGCTTGTATAGTGAGAATAAGTTTTAGTACCTCACTAGCATAGTAATAAACACGTCAACTTAGCATAATAGATTTTATTTTATTTTATGCCTCCATTGTGTGATGGAACTGTTTTGTGTAAGCTGTTCTTCAAAAACATAATAAATACCAATGTGAGGCATGTGGGATATTAAGGGAGGACTAACACCTCTGGTATGGGGGCTTGCAGAGCCCTTTGCAGGACTGCTCATCTACCTTTGATGTCCACCCATTTCTCACCTGTGGCCTCCAAGAAGCCATAGCAGTAAATCATCTTGACAGATGGGCTAAACCAGGTTGAGGGTAACTAACAAGCTTCAGACCCATTGGTGAGTTAGGGGTATGTCTATCCCAAGCATGTGAAGATTTCCTCCAGTGGAATGAGTGGATGATAATAATTTGTTTTAATGACCATGAAGGCAGATGCAGGAGGCATTGTGGAGTACTTATAAACTCTTGGTCAGACATCAAAGATGCCAAGGTCATCCTGGGCCATCTTCACTTGTCTTGACTTTTGTCTTGCTACTGGATTTGGATGACTCTGCAAGAGAGAGTGAGACTGCTGTCTTGGTGCGACTTTGTCTCACTTAAGTCCAATTCATCTGTGATGTCACTGGTACTCTTTGTAAATGAAGGATGAACAACAACAAGTACCAATGTGTTAAGATACAGCAAACAATATGCTTGTATTCTTTTTTTTTTTTTTGCTTTTTTGGAGGGGGAAGTTAGGGCAACTGGGCTTAAGTGACTTGCCCAAGGTCACATGGCTAGTTTTTGTGTTAAGTGTCTGAGGCCGGATTTGAACTCAGGTCCTTCTGACTTCAGGGCTGGTGCTCTATTAACTGTGCCACCTAGCCACCCCTATGCTTGTATTCTTTTTTTTTTTTTAAAGCTATCGGGATTAAGTAACTTGCTCAAGGTTACACGGCCAGTTATTTCTGGGTGTGGTGCTGAGTATCTGAGCCCGGGATTTGATCTCCAGGTCTTCTCAACACTGGACCCGGTGCTCTTACTCGCTGTGCTACCTGGCCGCCCCTATGCTTGTATTCTTAAACAACTGTAAACATGTGTGAACCCTCCCATAAGACAGATTGCCAATAAAATATATTATAAATTACTTTATCAGTGATTTTGAAGTAAACTGCCAATCAAATTATGAGATAACTTAGGAACAACCAAAACTAAAAGTATAAAAAACCCACCTGAAGCCTTAGCCACCAGCCTGCTGCTAGGAAATGACTCGGACTTGCTCCTAGGTTCTCCACACTTGAGACTCAAGCAAACTTTGTTGGATCGAGGACAGTCTAACTGACAGAGACTTGCCAGATGACCACTGTGGAGGGAGACACAGCCTCTCTGACTGGAAAGAGAGGGAATCTTGTGGAGTACTCTAAGAAAGAAGCCCAATGGAACCTCTAAAATGTCATGAAGTGGATTTTTCTTGGAGGGCATTCGCACACTTTAATTAATAAAATTTGCTTGCAGGCATTGAGAGGTCTCAGTCTAGTGTTCCTATCTACCAGATAGCCCAAGTACTGATAACATTTGTCTATTTAGAAGTCATCTTGGGCAGCCAGGTGGCTCAGCGAGTAAGAGCACCGGCTCCAGTGTCGGGATGACCTGGATCAAATCCGGGCTCAGATACTCAGCACCACACCCAGAAATATCTGGCCATGTAACCTTGAGCAAGTTACTTAATCCCGATTGCTTTAAAAAAAAAAAGTCATCTTTCAGGGTCTCAGAACAACTTCAGATGTGGCAGACCCGGGTTGCCCTGGTGATGTTGCTATCATGGGGTAACACCATTTCTTCCTTCTTTTTCCTCTTCTCTTCTTTCTCCACCCTATCTCATATGTGAAAACCTCCACCCAACCTTCCTTATTAGGGCTGATCTCCAATTACTTTCCTCTCGTTCCAAACAAATCCCAGGGTTTTTGTGGATAGTCTGTGACTTTCTAGAGGTTGTTAAAAGAAAAAAAATCAAAACAACAAATCTACTAATTAAGAATCTATCTTAAGAGAGTTGACTGAAGGCATTGAGAGGTTAAATACCTTGACTAGTATCATATAGCTAAGATGTGTCAAAAATGGGACTTGAACTCAGTTCTTCCTGACTCTCACTGTACCAGGGCTGCTTCTCTTCAGGTATATCTGGTAAATGGTAGGTTACTAACATCTTGAGTTGCTGAAAATAATGCCACTTAGTTATTTGAAGGGTATTCTCTAGTACTTCAGAAAAATAATTATGGAGCAATTGGGATATTTTCAGCTCCTGAACAAACAGGAATTTCTCTCTCTGGTGGGTGTGATTCAATTCAACAAGTCAATAAGCATTTATTAAATCTCACTAGGTACCAAACACTAAGCTAAATTCTGGGGATACAAAGGAAGACAAAAACTTGCCCTCCCAGACCTGCTCACATTCAAATAGGGAAGACAAAATGCAAATGACTATATTTTATACAAATACAAATTACATACATTATGTTTACAAGGTAAATTAGAAATATTCTTAGAGGTAAGGCATTATCTTTGAGGAGGACTGGGAAAAGTCCTGGACCTCTTGCAGAAGGTAGGATTTGAGCTGAGACTTGGCAGAAGCTTGGGAAGCCAGGAGGTGGAGATAAAAAGGGAGAGAATTCCAGGTGTGAGGGAAAGTCAGAGAAAAGGTGTAAAGTCAGGAGATGGAGAGTACAGCAAGATGGCCAGTGTCCTTGGATCGTAGAATTGGAAATGAGGACTAAAGCATGAGAAAACTGGAAAGGTGGGAAAGGACCAGGTTGTGAAGAGCTTTAAAATATGAGAGTAAGAGAGGGAGCAGGTGTTCATGAGGTGAGAGGTTGGTAGGAGTAAAGGAAAATTGCTTCAGTCTGGCACCATGTTGCTTGAGCAGTGACTCAGAATGGAGTTTCCTGTCAGATAGCGGATATATGGGATACAATGGAAAGAGTATGGACTCTAGAGTCAGAAGAACTGGTTTCAAGTCCCTCTTCTGTGTTGACTAGCTTTGTGATTTTGGGACAAGTCAGTCAACTTACCTGGGACTCAGTTTCCTCATTTATAAAATGAAGGGATTGGATTATATGACCCTTTTTATTCTAATTGTATTCTAATTCTATGATCCTGTGATTTTTCCTCTTTGGTGTCAAAGACCACCCACAAGAAGAGAGCAAGTTGTGCTCTTAGAAGGGTTTTTGCCCTTGTCTGAGAGCAGAGAATGATGGCATATACTTGGGTTGAACTGTAGGAGGCACAGTTACAGAGATAAGGGCCTTACAGAATCTTCTGGTACTGATAGAACTACTAAAGGAAGTAAGCTCGGCAATACACTGGATTGGGGTAGCAGGCAGAAGACCCCGCCTATTCATACTGTAAATGTCTAGGGGTGTGTGTGTACATATACAATATTTACATATACAACATATATGTTGTATACATATACACACATAGAAATATATATGTATAGATAATATTTAGGATATATTAACATTTGTACTATATAATACAAAATAATATATTTGTATCATAAACATATTTAGATATGTATATAGATAATGTATTTATGATGTATTAATAAATTTACAATATATTATAAAATATATACATAAAACATATATAAAACTATATGTACATATATATATTACGTCTCATCTTTCATATCATCAACCTCTAAATATCTGATGACAACTATCCCCAATCTTTTCTTCTGTAGAGTAAACATTGCCTCTTCCTTTGGCTAATTCTCATGGCATATTCTTGACCATTTTTGTCGTCCCTCTGCAAGATGTTCTCCAGTGCTCTTTCTACTGTATCACACACACACATATACACATACACATGCTCACACAGATATTTATGTACATACATACACATATATCTTTGGGAGGTTTGTTTTTTTTGGAGGATGTCTCTTTAACAATCACTATATTTCAGGGTCTATTTTGTTTTGTTTGGTCTTTTATTTTTCAATAAAACTTTCCTCCTTCAATTTTGTGAACTTCGCCTTTAGAAAGAATAAAAAGGAATGGAAAAGACTGGACAATGCTTTTATCTTCATTTTAGTTTCTATAAAACCTCTATGAGAATGGTTTCTGCATGTATATCACCTTCCTTAGGCATACACAATGGAGGGATCTGTTCCCCTCTTCTTATTCTGAGCAAGTATAGACATCTTCCAACTGCTTCCTGCTGCCCATGATAACTCTTTTAATTGGTCACTGAACTGGAATTCCATTCATGATTACAAAGAGAACTGATGTTAATGTCCTCAATGTTGTTGGGTAGTGATTTCCCAGATTTTCTGGGTAGCGTCTAGGAATCAAAAGAGTTAAGTTAGAACCCTGTTTCTCCTTCTTCCCTCAAGTGAACCTGGACTTTTCCTCTTGTGAGACCCTCTGAGACAAGGGTTACATGCTGGATTCAAAGACTTTATGGTATGCTATCATTGCAACTCCAACTCAATCTGTTTAAATAAGTCGCAGACTCCAGAAACTGAGAAATAGACAAAATTTTAGTGACTTTCTTGTTTTTAAAAGACATTTAGGTGATGCAAAACAGATGCTGCAATGAAAAAGGCAAAAGAGCTCAGAAATTACTTCGGCCAGTAATTTGTCTCCTTGTCAGGGGTGGAGGTGGGGAGAAAGAGTGAGAGAGAGAGACAGACAGACAGAGAGACAGAGAGAGAGAGAGAGAGACAGACAGACAGACAGAGAGACAGACAGAGAGACAGAGAGACACAGAGAGAGAGAGACACAGAGAGAGAGACAGAGAGACAGAGAGAGAGAGTCAGAGAGAGAGACAGAGAGGGAGACAGAGAGAGAGAGACAGAGAGAGACACAGAGACAGAGAGACACAGAAAGAGAGAGAGAGACAGAGAGACAGAGACAGAGACAGAGAGACAGAGACAGAGAGAGACAGAGACAGAGAGTCAGAGAGAGAGACAGAGAGAGGGAGACAGGGAGAGAGACACAGAGA
>NW_027186033.1:99932-122940 GCF_028583685.1 Petaurus breviceps papuanus
ACAGAGACAGAGACAGAGAAGAGAGATGACATCCAAGGGTAACTGGTTTTACGTAAAAGCTTATTTGTAAAACATTTCAGAGGATGATGATGAAAGACAAGCAGCATCTTGCAGAGGGTTTGACAAGAAACAAGACAGATTATCTCTCTATACTGTACAAAGAGCACTAGATTTGGAGTCAGAGGACCTGGGTTCAAATCCTGTCTCTGATGCTTATCACCTAGGTGACTCTGGGCAAGTCACTCAATTCTCTTGTACTTCAGTTTCCTCAACTACAAAATGAAGGGTTTGGGACTTCTGAGGTCCCTTTCATATCTAAATCTCTGATCCTATGATCCTGAGAGCATTCATCAATAAATAACCAATAGTTATCACCAAGAGAGTCTCAGATTCTCTGAATTGGAAGGGATCTTAGAAGTCATCTGCTACAAAGACACATTTGAACAAAACTCCCCCATATAGTGATTCAGAAACAACCTTTTCTTTTTTCTTTTTTTGCTTTTTGGAGGGGGGAAGGCAGGGCAATTAGGGCTAAGTGACTTGCCTTAGGTCACATAGCTAGTAAGTGTTAAGTGTGTGAGGTTGAATTTGAACTCAGGTCTTCCTAACTCTAGGGCTGGTGCTCTATTTACTGCACCACCTAGCTGACCCGAGAACCAACCTTTTCTTGAAGATCTCTAAGTGAAGGGAAAACCACTTACCTCTTCTGCTTGTGTGTGGCTCCACTTCTTAGGAAGTTGTTCTTTATATCAAGCCTGACTCTGCCTCTTGGCAGCTTTCACCTCTTGCTTCAAGCTCTATCCTCCAATTCTGAACAAACAAGCCTAATCATTCATATGATCAGCCCCTAAATATTTGATGACAACTATCCCATATCTCCTCTTCTCTAGGCCAAACACTGCCTATTCCTTTGACTATCCTCATATGGTATATTCTTGACCATCCTTGTCACTCTCCTTAAGATGTTCTGCAATTTGTTAATGTAATTCTAGTATCTGGAGCCCAGTATTCTGGATGGTCAGTAGCCATTCCTTTAATATTATGTTGTAGAACTTTGCTGGGAAGTGAAGCTCACTGGCCATTAGTTTTCAGACTCCACTTTCTTCCCTTTTTAGAAAACAAAGAAAGTGTTTCCTTTTCCTTAGTTCTGGAGTACCTTACTGGTTCTTTATAATCTTTCAGATATTACTAGTGGTGGCTTAGCAACCATATCTGGAGCTTCTTGCAGTTACTTGGGACGGAGTCCACCTGGGTCTTAAATTCTTCACTGTGTTCTCTTTGATTATCTTCCTACTTCTCTTTTCCCTGGATGATCCACTCTCTGTTGTCTTTATTTTTTTCTGTTCCTTCTTGTCCAAAGATCCTTCTCCTCAGAGTATAAAAAAGAATCAAAATGAGATTTGAGCAGTTCTACCTTTTCTATTGAGATAATATTTGTAAAGCGGTTTGTAAACGTTGAAGTGCTAAACATGTAGCTTTTGCTGTTCTGCATTATCATCATCCTGAAAGGAAGTTCTATCATGTCTTTGGTCATCCTCTTTCCTACATCAGTGAAATTACAGGGTCAGTTCCTGTCCCTTATCCTTATCTTATCTTTTCTCCAAAATAGCTTAAAAATCCTTTTTGTTCTCCATAGCTTTCCTCACCAGCTTCAACTCATTTTGGGCTAAAGTACTCAAGATGCTGGTCTTAGAGAAGCAGACCATTCTTTTGTATTCATCTTCTGTCACCTGTTTTACTTCCATTTTCTGTACTTGTCTTTTTAAAATCTGTTGGTTGATGAGTTCCCCATGCATACCTATCAATCTTCTTAGACAATTTTCCCCTTTCCTTTTTGAAATTGTTCTTTTTGTGTTTTCACAAAGGCTTCTCAAGTCTCCTGAACTGATTTCACTTGCAGAATTTTAGTTCCTGGGAGTTTTCCTATTTTTTCTTTGAGTCCTTTAAAATCTGTTCTCCCGAAATTGAGGTTATAGATTATAGTCCACTATCTTTGTCTCTGTTACAAATTCTAAGATTGAGGTCTTACTTCCTAGAAGGACAATGAACAAATATAAAACCAAGCAGATATGTTCATCTTTTTAAAGAGTAATCTATTATTCGCGGTGAGAGTGGCAACCATTACATTTGGACTCTAACACTTCCATACCTGTTGTATTGCATGATAAAGTGGCAATGGAATTTAATTATGAAGATGAAACTAAGAAAAGCAGTGGAATCTGATCAAATTCATATGGAAAAAAATCCATGCTGGAGGCAACACACTTTTCAAGTTGCTAAGGCATCAATCTTCAATATATCTCAAAGAAGCAAAGAATAAAAAAGAATGGAAAAGATTGTGGACAATATTTTAACCTGCATTTTAGTTTCCACAAAATTTCTATGAGAATAGTTTAAGCATATCTAATGACTGTGAGCAAGTATAGACATCCTTTAGCTGCTTCCTGTTCCCCATCATGACTCTTTTAATTGACTGCTGAGTTGGAATTCCATGTGTATACTAAAGGGACAATTCTTCTTAGGCATTTTCTTCTTGCTGACCTCAAGGTGTAGAGATGACTCTGGAATGTCCTTCTCCCAACTAGGTCTCAACTTATGAACTTATCATTTTCTAGGCAAATCAGTGTCTGGGATGAGGCTTCTTCCTGTACAAACAGAGACAGAAGAAGACACAAGTCTTCTTCTCTTTGGTTCAGAACTTTCTGACATCTCAAAAGATAGCTGGCATACATCTTTCCTTTTCTGGGAACCCAAGCAATGGGAAATCACTTATTAGGGTAACAGAACAGTCAAAAAACAGAGGGGAAGGGCTGCCTAACACAGAGGTATAACATGGGAAAGAAAGAGCCTGCTTGGTGTTGATTGGGCTGTTCTCAGGCGCTGAAATGTGCAATAGCTATTTGAGGAGCCCTGTTGTAAATGTGCCAGTGAGTTGTGAATACCAGCTTCTTAAATGATTATAATTATTCTATGATTCTTTGTTGCTTTGTATTCTTTACCTTGTGTGGGAATAAAACCACCTGTTCCAACACCTAATTAATGCTTATTCTTTGTTTACCTTTTCATTTCTTCCCTCCCTTACTGGAGAGGACTCCTTAGGCAAAAGGCAAAGGTAGAATTATTCCTCAGGAATCTGATGTGGGGGCAGAGTTGGAATGCTGGGAGCCCAGTTACTTTATTGAGGACACAGGCAACCTTAGATCAGTGAACCCAGCGCACCTTCTATGAAGGCAGATAAAGGACAGGGGCTGGTGAAGGCTGCCAGGCCATGTGGTCTCAGTTCAGCAGTACCTGTCTAGCTGTAGTGCTAGACATACAGAGAGGGTGTAAATGAAAACAAAAAGTGAAATAGGAGCAAGCAGATTTTCATTGATAATTTTTTATAGCAGACTACAATTTTACTGTTCCATAACTGAGAGGTTTAGAGAACATAATTCTGCTTTGTGATTTCTTTATTGATTTGTATAAAGAGAATTTGCCTCTGTGGGACAGAAGTACTACCTTGAAGGCTCCCCTCACACAGAATGTCTCCCTATGTACTCATTAAAATTATACAAGAGTCTTGGACTGGTGTGACTATGATGATAACTTTTTAAAAAAGCAATCAGCTGAGTATTGATGTCAAAGAAGATGAAAGGTAGGGATCCAAGGTGCCGACTTTGGGCTGGGAAGATGTTCTGTGCAAAGTCCAAACAGAAGACGTATTTCCTGTGAATGGGGTGGTTTTCCAAATCCTCCTGTTCACCGATTGCACTGTGTATACCACATAGTTTCAGAATATGACAAACCTGGGAAAATTAGTTTATTCATCTGGATAAAGGACAACACCAAGCTACACCGTGAGCTGTTCCTTTGGCGCAGCAATACTTGAATGGGTGCAGCAGATGACAAATGATCTTACTCTGCTCTTTACATTTTTTAACAAGTCGCTTCCTGGACATTTCCAAACCATGCCACCTGCATTTGGGCTATCTTCCTCATCCCCATCCTACTAGAACTGAGATTCTGCCTCGAGACCCTGGACTCCGGTAGTAAGTGAGATTTTGTCTTATCATACCCAGAACCAGGACTTCACTGCAATTTTCAGACATTTCCAAACCAGGCTTCTTTGAATATCTCTCCCCTACCCCATTTCTAGCTCCTCTTTATGTATTAGTATCTTCATCAGCAGGGGTAGGTACTATCTTCATTGCTTATATTTATACTTTCAGTGCCTGACATATAGTTAGTATTTAGGCAGCGAAGTGGTTCAGTAGATAGGTTGCTGGACCTGGAGTCAGGAAGACCTGAATTCAAATCTGGTCTCAGACACTTGGTAACTGTGTGACCATAGGCAAGTCACTTAACCCTATTTACCTCAGTTTCCTCATCTGTAAAATGAGCTGGAGAAGGAAATGGCAAACCATTCCAGTATCTTTGCCAAGAAAACCCTAAATGAGGTCATGAAGAATTGGACATAACAACAAAAATGATAAACATGGACTAGAGTTTCACAGGATAAAACATCATGGAAAGATTGTAATCTGCATTGGTAAATGGAGTAATTACTTCAGTTAAATCATGGAGTAATCAGAGTATCCTAGAATAAATAGTCTCCACGAAGGGTAGCATGATGTAGTGGATAGAAGAGCTGGGTCTAGTTGGAGTCAGGAATTCCTGGGTTCAAGTCTGTCTCTGACATCTATTGACTGTGTGACCCTGGGCATATCCTCTAAACTAATAATATTTAAGAGTTTGAATAGATGTAATTCTATCCTGGTATCTCTTTTATCTGAGGAGAGCAGAGTGGGCAAGCTTCTGGTCCCAATTTCTGCTTCCTCTCCTGGGAGGAATTAAAGTTTCCCCTGGAGAAGCACTGGGAGAGAAAGGTTAGAGATGTTTATTCTGCCTTCCTTTGGGCCATACAACACCCCCATGCTATGTGTGGAGGACAGCCCTGTCTATTTATCTATCTTCTCTCTCTCTTTCTCTCTCTCTCTCATCTATCTTTACATCTATTTCTATATCTATCTATATTTCTTCCTACATTTATCTATATATCTCTCTCCCTACATCTCTCTCTATCTATCCATCTCTCTCTCTCTATCTCCCTACCTATATCCATCTATGTCTATATCAATCTATCTATCCATCCATCTCTACCTCTCTCTTTCTTTATCTGTCTGTCTCTCTCATAGATACCCAATTAAAAAAAGATAGAGAATCTAAAATATTCCCATTCAGGATATGGCTTTAAAAGAGGACTTTAGAAAGTAATAGTGTAGTAAAGTGGAAGGAATACTGTATCTACAGTCAGAGAACCTATAGGTGCCTAGGTTTGAATCCCAGCTACTTACTGCCTCTGTGACTCCGGGCTAGTCACTTTGCCTCCAACATGGGCCTTTGTTTCCTCATCTGGAAGATTAAGGGACTACATTAGATGATCTCAAATGTCCTTTACTCCTATAAAGCTATGATAATTATTGTCTTAGTGGAAAAAGAATTACCATTTGCCATGGTTTTTTCTAGCCAAAGACTTCCTTTCCTTAAATCCACATTTTCACATAAACCTCCAAAATCAGGGTATTCTGCAGAAGGCAGTTTTTTTCTCAGTGCAATTAAACCCTTGATTATGCACTGCCCTCATTATGCAGTTCTTTCTAATGCCATTTAGGAAGAGACCACTCATTCTCAGGGCTAACTTGATATCCCTCCCCTCCATCCTTTACCACCCCCCTAGTTAAGATGGAATTTGATTCTGGTGATTATGGAAGCAAATGAATGGTGAGACACCATTGTTATCTTTGCTCTGGATGCATTTTCAATGCAGTGACATTACATGCTGGACACATCACACCTGCACTCAGTATGCAGGGCTGGCTTTCTGTTCGGCATTCGGAAATGTTGGTTTTAATCTATAATGCCCTTTTCATTCCCCTCCAGATAGAATTAAAGTTAGTTTGCTAAGGGTGGGCTAGTGGGAGGGTGGAGCTTGAATTCTTAACCTCTAGGTTTCAATGATTTTCCTTAAGGCAGTGGGGACTGGTTCCCATGATGCCAGGCAACAGAGCAGGACTTCAAGAGGTTTTGTCTACTATGGTCTCACCTGAAAAGGTAAAAAAAATAACAAGATTTTACCCATAGATTATTAGGTATTTGCCTGCTTAGCTGTATGGTAGGATTTTCCCCATAAAGGTGTTGGTGATAATAGAGGGGTGGAGTCCTGCTCCTTTAAACTGAGGTGCTGACTGTTGTGCACTGAGATTACTCTACCCCACATCCCCTTTATATAGCAACATTGCCTGAGAGAATCTAAAAAACAGAGGGGTGTGTGTATGTGTGTGTGTGTGTGTGTGTGTGTGACATGGAATAATAAGCTCATGCTTGCACAGCAGGACTCAAAGTCATATGTCACCCTTATAGAGGAGCACAGAGGGGGCATAGCTAACATGTTTTAGCCATCAAAGAACATTGTCTTACTTGTATGGAAAAACTGCCTAAGCATAAACTAACATTTCATTGATGAATAAATGGATGGAAAGACATTAAGTGCCTGCTATGTTCTAGTCTTGTACTAGGACCTGGGGATACAAATTAAAAAATGAGATAGCACCACCCTCAAGGTTCTTTTATTCTAATAGAGCGAGAGGACACATATAGGGAATGGAGGCTAATGATTCCTCTTTGTGCAGTATATACTCCCTGATTCCTTTCTGGCTCATCCATGGACCATTACTGAAGCTTCTTTTCCTTGCTCCTTACCCTGCTTGGATAACTCTGGAAGCTTAGAAATTCTGGTTTAACTTTGTATCATTTCTTATTAACTCTACTGGATCCAAACTTGTCCTCAGAATGGTGTAATTGTACCTAATTCATTCCCCACACCCTTAAATATAGTGATAGAGCCACTCCCTTCAGGGTAGGAATTTTGACTCTATAGTTCTATATTGTTTCAAAATGCTTGACCTACATTATTTCATTTGAATCTCATGATTACTCTATTGGATATACAGTGTGAGGGTCAACAATCTCATTTTGTAGTTGGGGAAACCAAGGCATAAAATAATTAAGGTTACTTACAGGAAGGGTACTCACAGTCCCATAGCTGGCTCTTGGGTTCAGGTCTTCTGACCCCCAATCAGGGTTTTTTTCCACTCCACCAAGCTCTACCTTAGCCCTCTGGGATTATTTAGCAATGATTTTGCCTGACTGCAGGAAGATGGACTACATGCCTTTAAAAAATATTTTAATCAACTTTTAATTGGTGGATTGTTTTTGCATCATCGATGTTTCTAAATATATCTCTTCCTCTCTCAGAGGGGTACCCCTTATAAAAAAGAAAAAAATATTTTAAGAAAAATTCAGTAAATCTAACCAAAACAAAGGAAAAAAAATGTGGCATTTTATGCAGTATTTTAGACTCATCATCTCCCATCTCTGCAAAGAAAAGGAGGTATCGTATCGTAGCTCTTCTTTGGGTTGGAGTCTTGGTAGTTTTGTTCTTTCCATTTATACTGTTGAATGGGAAGACAAGAATTTATGCAAAGTGAAATAAGATGAACCATGTTAATATACAAAGCATCACAAAAGTCTTAGTTTTAAAAACTTAAAACTGTACTGAGACTTTTGGGGGCATCCTCTATTTTTACATTTAAATCTTGCCTCTCTGAATAGAAAGGAAATGATTTTTTCAATGGGAAATAAAAGCATAGAGTCTTAAGGCCAGTCTTAATTTAGTAAACTCTGTCTTTTACATAATTTTCAGAGTCTCAAGTAGATGGCTTTTTTCTTGAGCTCTCTGTGTGAGGATCAAGAAGGAACGATTCTCTTTTCCCTTTACGTTCTTATGCCTCCTGTATCATGGAGAATCGGGGTCAATCCTTCTTGTAGTTCACTTCCAAGACTGTTAAGAACCAACATGTTCACATTCCATTTGTGAATTAAAAGTATGTCTTTCCCTTAAGGTACACTGGGCAGATGTTGCTTAGCAGAGATAAGTCTCAGGAAGCCCTCTGGCTCCTAATAAATTACTTTTGTACTTTTATATTAAGATATTCCTCTCAGAACCTCCTTTTAATTCTATTTCTTTCTCACTCCACTATCCAGTACATCAATAATTCACTTTATACAAGTGTGGTGAGCCCTTCAAGAAGAAAACAGCAGAAGACTATGCTCTGGGAAATTAATCAGTATGATACTTATATTTATCATCTGTGTTCATATAACACCTGGGGCAGTCCCTCTCATATGTTGACCACCAGAAAGGCCACCTAAGACTGGAGACACTGTGGGGGTTCAGCAGTCACTCAAAACTGTAGTTCATGAGTCCCTATGGATATATTTAATTATTTTTTTTACCATCCAATGGTCACGTTAGTTCAAAACAAAAGACTTAACCAAATAGCATAGTAAATGTAGTAACAATACAAAACTCTAATCACATACACATGGGAAAGTCTCTCACATTAGTTGCTATAGTACAAGTAGGGCAGGTATCACTCACAAAGAGAATGTGTGACCAGGGAATACAAATTCAGGGCACACACATCAGGGGACTTTCGTGGTCAGGACACAACTCATACTTCTGATGCTGTCAGGTGGCTGCTATCCTATGGAGATGTCATCATATGTGTTTTTGTTCTTTGTTGCTCCCTACTGTACTTCATTTCTATGGGATAGCATATCTCTTCTCTTTGCTGGGCATAGCACTGATTATCTCTGCTGGACATCTCTGATGGTGCCACTGTCACAGAACTTCTCTCTACTACCAGCTTCTGGCATTTAGATCTTCATGGCTATTTGCCAAGTTAAACTGACTAGAAAGTCTCTAGCTGACAAAGGCAGTCTAACATTACTCTAGTCAATGGGCCACCATACCTAGGTAACATGCAAATCCCCATTATAATTAATACTAGAGATATCTAGTAATTTCTGTTGCTACCCAATTGCCTTTCTTTTCTTCGTCTTACCCTATCCCCATCATTGGTTTTTTACTCTTCCTTTCTTTTAATTTCCTTTCACAATCCACCCTTTTATGATGGAGTTTATTTTTCCTATGACTACTCTACCTATCTTAGCCTCCCCTAAATCCCTTTTCCTGTCCCTACTTATTTATTTCACTATTGAGTTTAATGTATTTCTACACCAAGCTCTTTGAGTGTGTTTATGTGTCAATGTCTGTTTGTCTGTTCCAGATGAACATGAGACTTATGGGATGCCTGTTGCCCCCAACCCTTCCTCCATATTTACATATTATTTATCTCATACAATCCCATTAGGTAAAATAGTAAATTCCTTCCTTTTTTTTTGGTCCTTTCCTTGTGAGTGAATTTGCTTCCCATTCTTTTTCTTCCTTCTCCTGAGACCATCAAAACAGAATAAAAGCACTCCTAGATTCCTTAGGATCTAAGTGTAAAGGACTAAGAGCTCATTTTTCCACTGAGGCTTATTCCCACAAGGTAGATAAATTCAGCTGAATCTGGGACCCTGGGTTATGAATTTTCTTAAGGTTCAAGATGAAATCATCTTTAGCTGGATTTGCACAAGGCATCTGCAGAAAAAAAAGGGAGGGGTTGGAATAGTTGGTGCATGCTTCTAATCTTGCTTCTGAGGAGGCTGAGGCTTGTGAGTATTCTGAGCTATGGTAGTGTAAAGCCAATCAGATGTCTTCAGAAGAGGTGTCAAACCCACTGCCCCTCCCACAAAACTCCTCAGTGAAGCTGGAAACAGATTAAAAATATTATGGGGAAATATTTAATGAAATAAAATCTAATATAACCTAGATAATGTATATTTGTAGTTTTCTAAATCAATATGGGACTCAAAGGGATCCATTTCTATTTGAGTTTGGCTCCACTGGCCTATACTGATGGCCTGGCAACAAGTGGAGAGCTCCCAGGATGCCTAAGGAGGGGTGAACCAGCCCAGGTGGGAGAAGTGGAGTAAGTTAAAGTTTCTACACAGATAACTATTGGGATTAGACTGAATAGCCATTGCACTTACAACCTGGGTGAGATAGGGAGATCCAGGTTAAAAAAATGAGAAGGGGAGATTGGATTTGGGAAAACTGTTAGCAATTTTAAACAAAAAAGTAAAACTAAAGATATGAACACATGACTATCATAAAAGTAGTCATGAAGTCGGCACAGGATTCTGACTTTTCAAGCCAATTCATTAGACAGTAATTAAACTATTGTCCTTCCAAGGTTCAAAATAATCAGTTTCACAAGTCCAACATTGGAGAGTCATGGATAGAAAGAATTTTTTTGCAAAATATCTGGGAGCAAGCTCAATATAAGCCAAAAGTGTGATATAGTAGCTGAGAAAACTAAAGCAATCTTTGGTGGCTTTAATAAAAGCATGATGTCCAGGGTTGGGAAAATTATAGTCTCCTGTACTCTGCATTGGTCACACCACATCTGTGTATCATATTCATATATGAGCACTACATTTTAGGAAAGATACTGATAATTTTTAAAGTGTCCAGAGGAAGACAATCAAGATGGTTAAGAATTGTTATAGGAGAAATATTTCTTTTTTGAGTTCATGTAACAGGTAACTCAAAATCTATCTACCACAATGCAGAAATTACAGAGGTAAAAACCGAGGTTTTATTATACTTAAGCATGGGCTCAGAGGGGTAGGAAAATAATTCCTTAAAACAGATTAGGCTTTTTTTTTTTTGACAAACTTTTATAGAGAATATTATGTCAGAAATGGAGAACTAATTCTTTTTCATATTGCAATCCCTCATATTCTTTTAAATTATAAAAGTTAAAAAAGGACAGATTTATAATCCCATGCTTCCTTCAATGTCATAGAAGTTGAACAAACTTTGTTAAACAGTCATAATCTTATCCATCCCTAAGGAAACAAACCTAGTTAAACAGACTCTATAGGTAAACTAAGTCAGATTACATATTAAACACTGAAATTACAAAATCCTACACTTGCAAAACTAAGAGGCTGCATTTTAAAGAAGTCACAATGGGCCAATTGAGAGGGAAGGATTTACATGTCTTGAAGATTTGGCATCAGGGAAACCCTTCCACAACTAAAATATTTTAGGGAGGTTTTAAAAGATACTATATTCCCTTTGTCCTCTCATTTGGTTTCTTCTATCAGGAATGTCAAAAATCTTCCCTTAACGCTATTAGTCCATGAGTCAGATTTTGGTCAGGTGAAGTTAATATTAACAAAAGACAGGCTTTTAATTAACCAAAGAGTTTTAGGAGGAATGCCCCTTAGCACTGAAATATAAAAATTAATAAAACAAAATGAGATATTCTCATAACAGGGCCCTGAAGTCATACCATATGAATGTAAGTAGAAGGAACTAATCCATCCTCTACAGTTTACACTGCTGTAAACAGTTATTCCTAATCTTGCTCAAGAATCTGTAATTTTTGCTCATTGTTTCCAGTATAAAATACAAGCTCCTCTTTTTCACATTTAAAGATTCAAATAATCTGGTTGCGGTCTCTTTCCAGGCTTACTAACATCGTTCCCCACCACACACTCTAGGATCTAGCCAAACTGCACTATTTGCTGTTCCTCACTGCAGCTAGGTAGCATAGTCACTATGACCACCATAGTGGATAGAATACAGGACTTGGAATAAGGAAGACCTGAGTTTGAATTTTGCCTTAGACATTCCCTCACTGTGTGACCCTGGGCAAGTCACTTTACCTCTCTGTGACTTAGTTCCCTCAGTTGTAAAATGGGGAATCTATCTCACAGGGTTTTTGTGAGGATCAAATAATTTAATATACGTAGAGTGCTTTGCAAACCTTAAACTGCTAAATAAATTCTATTATTATTACTATAAATGTTAACTATAATTATTATCTTTATATACGATCTTACATATCCTCTCTCCATGCCTTTGCACAGTCTATACCACATGCCTGAAATATACTCCCTCTTAAAGTTACCTTTTGGAATCTATGTTTCAGCTCAATCATGGCTTTTACCATGATACTTTTCTTGATCCCCCAATTTCTAGTGCCTTCCCCCCAAATTATATTGCATTTATTTTGTATACATTTTATATTCTCTTATACATGTTTGTATATTATGCATAGTATAGTATTATATATTATATATGTATGTATATATTATTAAAGTTTTCATTTTGGAAATATCTTAATTATTTTCAATGCAATTACTCCAAAAGTGTATTTGTTTCCAAATTTTCCTTCTTGTTTTTCTTTCTATTTAGGCAAAGATATATATATATATATGTACACAATACATATATACAGACATGTATATATGTACATATACCCATATACAGACATGAATCTAAGTATATATACCTATATACACACATACACATATAATGTATTATACATATGCATATACATGTTATACATATGTATATGTTGTTTCCCTGTAGAATGTAAGCTCCTTGAGAACAGAGATGGTTTCATCTTTGTCTCTGTAGTTTTGGAGTCTAAGACAGTGTCTGGCATATACTAGGTACTTAGCAAGCTCTTGTTAGCTTGAATTGAATTGAGTTCAAGCCCTAATTGTACTACTTGCTGGCTATGTGACTTTGGTTAAGTCTTTTAAAGTCTGTGCATGTTGGTTTTCTCTTTTGTAAAGGGGGCCGGTGGTGGTTTGGATTAGGTAATCTCTAAAGTCCCTTCCACCTCTGGTAACCTATGATTCCAGATAGCTGTATCTGTGATTGAATGTGGACTTGCTCTCACATGAAGAAGAATCTCATGTACTTGCTCCTAGAAATATAGGCTTTCCTGAATAGGTGATAAACCGTGTATGAACATCGAGGAGAGCATTATAGGATAGCCTCTGGCTCATTTGATCCTTTCCCAGGAGCTTTTATTTAGCTCCCTTGGTGGACAAGCATCACTGATAATCTCTCTAGTCTTTTGGATTTACATTTTTTCCTCCCCTTTCCCCTAATCTTTTATCCTTCAGTCTTTTCAGATGCCTGGGAACCTTGGTGGGCTTCTTCCCCCCCATATAGACTTCTCTCCTGGCTCCCCTGACTTCCAGATCCATTCCACCATAGGGACTCTCAGTTTTCAATGAATCAGTACATGTGTATGTGGCACTTATCTATAGCTGAGTGATTTATTATTATTAAAAAAAATGGTTTCCATTTAGACTGTGGAAGGGTATGTTTTTTTATCTTGTAGGAATCAGGAGAGGAGATGGCCTCTTATTTTTTGGAGGGTGCTGTGATAGTAATGGCAATTAAAGATTCCCCTGTGTTGGCTTGGTTTTCAAATTGATTGTATTAAAACCCAGAGTTTGTTAATCCCACCTGTGGGATGGGCTTGTTGATGTGAAAAGAAAGTCCTGAAGTGGGAGGAGCTGGTGATGTACATTTGGCGACCAGGATGGGATCACAAAATGTCAGGCCTCTATTTGGAAGCAGTGGGGCTTTAGAGGGAGAAATGGCTATTCCAGGATGGGAGGATTTGCCTTATTCCTCTCTAGCCAGAGAATGGGCTAAAAGCACAGGGCCCTGTGAAAACTGGGAACCAAGGCTAAAAGAGGGAGAACCTGGAGATTTGGAAAGATGTTTGAAAGCAATACCCATAGAACCAGGCAAAGAACTGGCAGGAGTGTGCAGGAGAGGCTGGGTGCTGCTAACAAGTTATCGCCTTATGTGTAAAAGTAGGGATAAGGTGCTGAAGGAAAGAGCTCAGATGGCTAGGGAGTCAGCTGGTTTGCCTGAGGATTCTTCTGTGTCACAGCACTCAGAAGAGCAAACTGGAGGGACTCATGTGGTCCAGGAGCAAGCTACTGTTCATGTAGCTAAAAGGAAGCAAAAAACTAGCAGAACGAATGTGCATGCAGCTTTTGTACAGGCTGGGCAGAGTTGCCCTGACAGCTTCCAGGAAAATGTGTGTGAGGAGAATGGAGCAAGGTTAGATGAGGAGTCTTCTAATGTAGAAGCTCTCCCCATACGAAGAAGAAGACAGGAGAGCCACCGAGGCAAAACAGAGTCCAGGGAGATAATTGAGGATTTCACTCAACAGGAGATCACTGATATATTGAGTAGATTTACCCAAAGAATGGGGGAGTCTTTAGTGTCTTGGATAGTAAGAATCACTGATGAAGGCACCGGAGGAATAACACTGGACAGTGAGGACTGTTTAAAATTCATAAGTATCAGTCAGAATCCTTTTGTACACCAGGCTTTTAGGGATCACCATATGCAAGGAGGAAATAACAAAACGAGTCTTCTAGCTTTAGCTGCAGAAGGTTGCAAAAAGCAATATCCAACTGAATCTATGTGGCCTAGGGGAGACAGACCCTGGTACTCACTTAGAGACTGTATGAGAAAACTAAAGGAGGAGGTAATGAAAACTGCTATCCTGATTGGAGATGCAAATGCATATTATGATACCCCCCTAGGAGTTCCTCATAGAAATATCATAGTGAAGACAGCTCCTCCTGCATATAAGCACCTAATTCTGACTCTGTTAATTGGAGAAATAGGGCACCCTCTTTCAGAGGTGCTGGATAAGATTTCACAATTAAGCGATTTAGGGGAATGGGAAAAAGACAAATTGCCTCGAGAGAGAAGAGTAAACAGCCAGAGGATTCAGAGACAAAATAGACCCACAAGAAGGGAACTGTTTACTGCTCTATTAAGAGCTGGGGTGGACTTCAGAAGAATAGATGGTATTCCAACTGAAGAGCTGCATAAGCTGTACCAAGAAAAGGTACTTAGCATTAGAATGAACAGGGAAGCAGGAACCACCCCTGCAGGTATTTCTGAATCTGAATCTTTGTATCCAAGTTTGCCCCACCTTCAGGGGGAATAGGAGATAGGCCAAGCCCCAGCCCAGATAAAAGAAATATGCAGAAGAGATTGCAGACCCCATATTGGTTTAACAATATATTGGAAGAATGGATCAACTACTGTGACTAGGGCACTGATTGATACTGGGGCTGAGGCCACACTTATCTATGGAAACCCTGATAAGTTTAAACATGGAACTCCTATTACCATCACGGGTCTAGGAGGTGCTGAAATATCAGCCAGACAGGTTAAAATAACAATGAAAATTGGGCAGTTACCTAAGAAAGAATATACTGTGGTTGTTGTACCCATTCCTGAATACATCATTGGGATAGATGTATTGAGAGGCATGACACTGAATTTACCTGAAGGGAGATACCAATTTGCTGTGAGGAAGATAGGAATTAATACAGTTTTAGTGGGAAAACTAAAAATGGACCCAATCACTTTACCTGAACCTTCTGAAGTAATTACTTTAAAACAGTATCGTGTGCCAGGTGGGCAAGATGAAATTACCACTACTATAAAGGAATATGTTGAAGCAGGAGTGTTGGTCCCTACAACCACAAGATGGAATAATCCTGTCTGGCCAGTAAGAAAATCAGATGGGACATGGAGAATGACTGTGGATTATAGACAGTTGAATAAGGTGACTCCTTCTTTGTATGCTGCTGTTCCAGATACCATCACCTTAATAGAAAGGATCCAGAAATATGATGGGACTTGGTATGCAGTTATTGACTTGGCAAATGCCTTCTTCACCATCCCAATAGACCCTAAACAATGGGACCACTTCGCTTTCACTTGGCAGGGTAGACAATATACTTTCACCCGCTTGCCACAAGGGTACATACATAGCCCTACTATTTGTCACAGGATTGTGGCTGAACAGTTGGATGAATTAAAGCTACCTGGTGTACAGCTTACCCACTACATCCCACCTGTGGGATGGGCTTGTTGATGTGAAAAGAAAGTCCTGAAGTGGGAGGAGCTGGTGATGTAGATTTGGAGAGACAGGAGAGAGGCGGAAGATCTTTTTTGGAAGCAGCACCTCGTGGAGAGAGAGGGACTAAGAGAATTGCTGGTGGCCGCTTTGAATTGCCCTGGACTTTTGAGACCTGCCCCCTGAGCTGCCAAGGACTGAGGAGACATGGCTGTTTTGCTGGTACTTTGTCTGTCTGTTTTGATGTTATTTTGCCAGATTTGTCCACTGGTGAAAGACTGTCCTTTTGTTGAAGAAGTCCTGGAACCTGGCTGTTTGCTAAGAAGGCCTGCGACTGTCCTGCAGACAGAGAGTGAATACTGTCCACTGGTGAGGGACAGTACTGTTGTTGCAGGGGTCTGGAGACTGTCCTGCAGACAGAGTGAATACTGTCCACTGGTGAGGGACAGTGCTGTTGTTGCAGGGGTCTGGGAGCCTTTCTGTTGGTTCAGAAGCCCTGAAGAAGGATTTTCTTGTTGTATGTTTACAGAAATCCTGGGAGAGGGCTTTGCTAATGTGTTCAGGGGTTCTAGGACTGTTCTACAGACAGAGGATAAATTCATGAAGGGACTGGCAATGTATCTTATGGCCTTGCTAAGCCTTGTCTCTCCAGGAACTAAGATTGCTGAGAACTTGCCTCGTGTCAAGATGAAGAAAAGACCTCCATTTGGGTATTAAGTGCTGTGTTTAAACTTGATGTAACTCTGGGGTAGATTCAATTGTGATCCAGGGGTGGGGAACTTTTGACCTTTTTGTGTTCTGTGGTTGAACAAATGAATGTAGTTTACTTATGTTTGGAAACTAATCTCCATTTGAGAAGAGGGGCTTTGTGGTGGACTTAATTAAGGTATAGCCTGGGGTGGAGAAGTATTTGGAACAGGGACTTTGTAATTGATTGAATGATTGGAAAATCCTGGGGTGGGGTAGTACTTGGAGATTATTTAATCACGCTTAGTAAATGCTGTATTTTGAATGATGTCATGTTTTGATCTTCTCTGTTCTGGGTTTGTCACTGAATAAAATAGAGAGCACCTATGCTGGTATTTTGAACCTGGGAAGTTGCCTTTCCTTGGCATTACATTACAGGTGCTGACCAAAACAGGGGAGGAGGAACTCAAGGGGGAGATGAAGACAGTTGAGTAACTAGTTGTACTGGGATACAATGGAGTGAGGGAAGAAGTTGGTCACGGTACTGCTGGCCTGTGAAATTGTGTCCCTGGGGAAGTAGTTCCATCTTCGGGTCTCTGAAATTAGACTGCAGGGGAAGTCATTGAGATGGTGTAGCAGCAAGCACCCTAGCATACACAGGGTGGCTGCTAGCATAGGTTCTTGGATCTGTTTTTTTTTAAAGGAAAGCAACTCAAAATGGGTTAACAATCTTACTTTAATCAACCAAACATCAGAGAATACAAACAGAAGTTACAAGCAGACAGAGAGACAGGTCAGCAGACAGGGCTTCCCATTGTCTGACCATTACATCCATACCTAGTTAGTTACCAGAGAGGGAAGCACCAACATCTAGGTTTTAAAAGCCGGGGGACCATGGGCAGGTGGGGGGGAGGGGTGCCTCAATGGCTGCCCAGAGTCTCATCTGGCCAAATCACACAAATCTTCCCGAAGTCAGCCCCACAGCAAAATCTCACATCAGGGTATTTATAGCCTTCTCCTGGGTCAGAGACCATCACAACCCTCTAACCCACTGCCCAAACCCAAAGTAACAAGGTGTGGGTGTTCCTGAAAAACAAGCCTCCCTCCACAGGCTCCAGGTGAGCACATTCAGCCCCCTAATTCACATTAGGGGGCAGAGTATATTCTCAAATCAGGGAAGGTTCTCAGAGTCACTTAAGCCTATCAAAGGGCCAAGGGGCAGAGAAGATCTTCAGATTCTCACTTCCATAATGGATGGTGTCTCAGGAGTCAGTCCTAAATCTTCTTCTGGGTGAACTCTGGGGGATAGTTCTTTTATAAATGAAGAGGCAGTCAAGTATAGAAGATAGAGCAATGGACTTGATATCAGAAGACTTGGGTTCAAATCCTACTTGATGCTTACTTCTCATGTGATTTCTCTTCCCTGGTTCTTAGTTACCTCAGCGTTAAAAGGAGTTGGATTAAGTGGTCCCCACAACCTCTTCTGGGCAACTAGGTGGTTCAGTGAATAGAGTGCCAGGTCTGGACTCAGGAAGCCTCATCTTTCTGACTTCAGATCTGGCCTCAGAAAATTTCTAGCTGTGTGACCCTGGGCTTGTCACTTAATCCTATTTGTCTCAGTTTCCTCATCTGTAAAATGAGCTGGAGAAGGAAATGGCAAGCTACTCCAGTATCTTTGCCAAAAGAACCCCTCCAATGGGGGTCACGAAGAGTCAGACATGACTGAACAACAACAACAATGACTGATCTCTTCCGTGCTTTAGATTTATGATTTTATGACTAATAGTTTTTTTTTTTCTATACAATGAATAAGTTGAATGTAGTAGATAGAACAACTAATTGATCTGGAGCTAGATTTCTAATCCCAGCTCTACTCTCTATGCAACTTCAGGCAAGTCTGATCACTTCTCTGGGCCCTAGTTTCCTCATCTACAATGTGAAGTTCTCTAAGGTCCTTTCCACCCCTACATGCTGGGATATTTCTGTCTACTCTTTTGGGAATGACTGGAGAAGAAGGAAATTCTTTTCTTCTCTCCACTCAATCCAATTCAATAAAGATTTATTCATCAATTCATTTATTGTTTAAGTGAATGCTTTTTGCTTGAATAGAAAGAAAAACAAGAAGAAAAATTTGGAACCAAACAGACTTTTGGAATAATTAGATAGAAAATTAAGACATTTCCCAAATGAGAATTTTAAAGACTATATAGTTTTTTTTTCATTATCCTATGGGACTTTTACAAAGTAAAGTTTAAAATAAATATAAAAAAGGCAGATAAACATATTCTTAGCAGAACACAATGCAACAAAAGTTGTAATTACTGTAGGAAACACAAGTGGGTAGAAACTTAATAATGACTTCTTGAATAATGAGTGGATCAAAGAATAAATCATAGATACAAGAAACATCTGTATGAAAGAGAACCATCATAATGAGAAATATACTGAAATTTTTTGGATGTAGCTAAAGCATTCCCCCAAAGCTTGTGAGGATGTGAACTTCTTGGGGATGGGGATTTATTTTTGTGTTTGTAGCTAACACCTAGTGCAAGGTACGTACATAGTAGATGTTTAATAAATCTTGGTAGAATGAGTGAATGAATGAATGAAACAGTTCTCAGGAGAAAAAATGATACATTTTAAAGCCTGTTTAAAATAGGAAAAGAGAAACCTCATAAATTGAGCATATGATTTAAAAAAAAAAGCCTGGAGAGTAAGCAAAGTAACAAATCCAAAGTAATCAGAAAAGAAAAAAATTCAAAATTAGAAAAGAAAACAATGGGGAAAATTGTAGAAATAATAAATAAAATAAAATTCTGGTTCTTTGAAAAATTAAATAAAATTGACAAACCTAATTTTTTAAATAAGAGAGAAAGACCAAATTATCTAGATAAAAATTACTAAGGTGAATTGACAATAAAGAGGAAATTAAAATATTAGAGCCTACACTATAAAATTAAATGCTATCACGATGGAAAATTTAGAGGAAATGGATCATTTCTTACAAAATTTATAAAATACTGAAATTAACAAGCCAAACAATAGAAATCTTAAGCAACTATAGCCTAACATCATCAAATAAAATTCAATAACTTATAAAGGACCAAAAAAGGCAGGGCAAGCTCTTGTTCAGATGAATCTACAAGTATGTAATATCAAATGTTTAAATAGCAATTGACACTTATGCTGAATAAATTATTTAAATTAATTTATTAAATTATGAGAAAATATGGTTCAACTACTCAAAACAGGAATATTAATGAAAACATTTTAAATTCTTAGCAAAAAAGAATAGTATAATAAAGATATACAAAAATTTATTCACTATGACCAAATTGAAGTTGTGTCTGGGATTAAAGGCTAATTCAGCATTCATAAAATAGTCATATATAAATCTAACAAATAAAAGAACATGTTTATATAAATAAATGTGGAAAATGACTGACAATATGGCTAGCTCTCCCCCCTCAACCCCCCTCCCAAAAGCACAGGCATAGAAAAACTATCTGAAATATGGCAAAAGTGTACATCTATATGACCAAAGCTAACATCAATTACAAAGGAGAAACATGAGAAACTTTCTCAGAAAATACAAGGATAAAACAAGGATGTCCCTTCTCTTCACTATTATGTGATGCTGTTCTAGAAATTCCAGTGATAGCAATGAGAAATAAATTAAAGGTAAAAACATTGACAAAATAATGACAGAATTTTTCTTCTTTTCCTGCAACATGATTGTTTACTTAGAAAAATTCAAAGAATAAGCAAAGAAACTAATTGAAACATTTAAACATTCCAGTAAATAAGCAAAGTGAAGTCCACAAAAATCATCAGCAGTTCTGTATAACAATAGCAAAAATCAGGAGGAAATATTTGAAAGAGAAATAATTTAAAACAACCTCAAAATGAATAAAGAATCTAGGACACGCTCAAAACCTATAAATGCAATTACCACACACTCTATTGAAATAAAAGAAAGCAATTAATTAGAGGGATATTTAGTGCCCATAATTACATCATACCAATTCAATAAAAATGAATATACCAATTAAATTAACTTACAAATTTAATGCTACGTCAAATAGTTAAGAGGGTTACTTTATAGAATTAGACAAAATGGCAACAGAATTCATGTGAAGAAACAAAAGATCTAAAATATTAGGGAAAATAATGAAAAAAGTAGGAACAAAAGGGGGATAGCACTTCCAGACCTATAACTATAATACAAAAAAAAATCAGCAAGACTACTTGACATTGGCTAAAAAAATAGAAAAGTATACCAATGGAACATATCAGATGACAAAGGTTAGAAATGAGCTTAATAGTCCAATGTTTGATAAACCTAAGAGCACAAACTATTTCTGAAAGTCTTTCCAATTTGCTAAGAACTTCTGGGAAAGCTAGTTTGGTTAAAAAAAAATTGTCTTAGCTCAATATCTTATACCACATATCAAAACAAATTCCAAATGTATATGTGACCTAAATCCAAAATTTCACATCATGAAAAAATGGAAGGAAAATTTAAAGAGCTATCTTTTATTACTATGGATATTGAGAGAATTCTTAACCAAACAAGGGATAGTATGGTTATAAAAGATAAAAAAGACAATTTTGATCACACATAATTGAAAAAGGTTGGCTTGAACAAAATCAGTGCACCTAGGGTAAGAAGGGAAACTACCAACTGGGAAAAATATTTATATCAAATATCTCTTATAAAGTTCTGATATCCAGATTATCTAGGGGATTAATATAAATATATAGGCTCAAAAGCCATTCCTCAATGTATAAGTGGTCAAAGGATATTAACAAATGTAACCCCTGTCTCAAGGCCTATGGGAATGGAACTCTGTCTTGGAGAGATGGAGGCTTGCCCTACATGAGGGGCCAGGCAGAGTTCGTGAGAGGTGAGAGAGCTCCAGCCTTTACTAGCCCTCTTTTTGGGACTCTTCAGGGACAAGCTTTAAGTCAAGCTTTGAATCTACTAGCTTTGAGTTATTTCTGGCCCCCAGTTTTGAGAAAAAACATGAAAGTGGCCCCACTTCAGATTACTGAAGGAAAAGAATGGGAAGACATGAGGAGAGCTGGAAGTCCCCAATATGTCAGTGTTCTCAGCTTGCTACTCTAGAGACTTTGAAGAGTTCCTGCTTAGGTGAGATTGAGGACTCTCTTGGTTGAACTGAGTTATCTTGCCCCTAATGCCACAGCTCCTTCACTTTGTTATTGTTTGGTATATAGTCTCCTATATACTTTCTCTAATTTCAGTTTTGTTAGGATTTGGATAAAATGGTTTCTTTGCACTTCCATCTTTTACAGGAAGCCTTCCCCAACACCTCTTAATAACAAAGTCTTCTCTCTGTTAATTATTTCCTATTTATTCTGCGGAACAGCTAGGTGGTACAGTAGATAAAGTGCCAGACCTGATGTCAGGGTCGACTCATCTTCCTGAGTTCAGTTCTGGTCTCAGACATTTCCTACCTGTGTGACCCTGGGCAAGTCACTCAGCTCTGGTTGCCTCTGTTTCCTCATCTGTAAAATGAGCTGGAGAAAGAAATGGCAAGACACTCTAGTATCTTTGCCAAGAAAACCCCAAATGGGGTCACAAAAAGTCAGACAGGACTGAACAACAATTATATCTGTCTATAACTTTCTTTGTATATATTAGTCTGCATTTTGTCTCCCCCATTAGATTGTAAACCCCTTGAGGGCAGGGATTGTCCTTTGCCTCTTTTTGTATCTCCATTGCTCAGCATGTACTAGGTGTCAATATTTATTCATTGATTGAACTAGGAAAACCATGTATCTAATAGCTATAATATTGTAGATGAAAGACATAATAAAATGAAACTGGATTCTGTATAATTATAATTACCAGTATTGTTTCCAGAGAGGAGATGATGAAATACACCTCCCTTCTTTCATTGTAGATAAGGTGATGGTGGTAGAACTGTAGGTGTGGAATGTTATATATGTCATCAGATGTGATCAATGTATTGGTTGGTTTTAATGAACTTTTTTCTCTCTCTTCCTCATTTCAAGGGAAAACTACTGAGTAGGGAATAAGGAGGGGACATATTCGGAAACGACTGTGATGTAAAAATAAAACAAAGAAACAGAACAGTAGATGAGAAGATAATGGGGACAGATGAAGTTTAACATAGGTTAAAATCCTAGAAGAAACCCAACCGACTGCTTCTAGACATCTGAATAGAGTAAACAAAGATAAGGAAAATGTCATATCTTAGAAACTAGTTTAGAGGGGAAAGGTACTAGAATAGAGATGAGTGTATGCTATGTAGGAAGGAGATTACAGAAAGCAGAAGAAAGGTGAAAACCACAAAAACAATCAATTTTGGATTCAAGTAATTCCCTATGTTAGGAAAAAATGTAAAGGAAAATGAGAGAGAATATCTGCACTGGAAAATGATGCATTGCAATGTGTGGTTTTTGTTTTTTTTGGCAGCAGGCAAATGGGGAGGGTTGTTTAGCAATAATAGAGATCAGAATTGCACAGATCAAAAATTTGAGTGCTGAGTTCAACTGCTGGAGTGGGAAATTAATATATTGAAGTCCAAGGTTTTAACTCATAATGTCTTCCAAATATACTAAAACCTTGC
>NW_027186033.1:122950-147215 GCF_028583685.1 Petaurus breviceps papuanus
TATATTTAGTCATGGTATAGTGATGTCATTAGGAGGAGAAACTGATAAATAGGGAATGCTGTAGAGGTAGAAAGTTTAAAAAGTCTGGTTTATGGGTTTGGAGAAATGACATGAATGGGAGGAGGGGGAAAAAGAAATAGAGTTATATGGTGAGAGGGAAAGGGTAGGGAAGAAGGCATTGGGTTTAGCATATGGGGAATATTGGGAGCCCAAGAGACTTCTTCAGAAAACACCAGGAGATGATGCTTTACATTAAATAGTTACCCTTGGTGCCCTGAGTTTCTCCCCCTATCTATTCTGAAGATTCAGGAGAATTAAGGGGGAATTCATTATTAATTCCTCTGAAAGTTTAGGACATTGTACTCATTTGTGAATTGGTTGGTATAGAGAATATTTTTATTATTTGCTTCCCTTTCTTGCTTGTTTTACATCTTAATTAAATGCTTTTTGCTTTTAGATTTGTGTGTCCTTTGCATGGTCTGGAAATATAATATGTAGAGTACTAGATAGAGTCTTGAGCCATGAGTTGTATTAATGATTATCCCTAAGCAGCCACCCTGAACTTAGAAATAGTGTGGGGTACAGGTCATGTGGACCTCGTGTTGCACCTATATCTACTTAATCTTCTGAGTTGAAGACCAAGAGAGGGCAGCTAGGTGGTGCAGTGGATAGCACACTGGACCTGGAGTCAGGAAGACCTGAGTTCAAATATGGCCTCAGACATTTACTAGATCCTGGGCAAGTCACTTAACTTCTATCTGCCTCAGTTTCTCCATCAGTAAAATGGGGATAATAATAGCAACTACCTCCCAGGGTTGTTGTGAGGTAATAATTGCAAATTTAAGTCAAGCTTCGAATCTACTAGCTCTGAGTTACTTCTGGCTCCCAGTTTTGAGCAAAAAGATGGAAGAGGTCAAGTGCTATGTAAATGTTAGTTATTATTATTAATTAGGACTTGAAACTTTATTATTATCACTAATTAGGACTTGAAACTTAATTTCAGGTCCTAATGTTCACAGAGTAATTCTTTGAGCAGTGATATCAGAAGCCCTTAGTACATGTCCCATTTTGAAGGCAAACTCCCTGGTTCAACTTCATGGAGGTCATAATTCTGGAGACATTTATTATTTATGAATTTCCACTCACTATCCTGTTTGAAAACATATGTGATCAATTTGTGTGTGGGGAGAGAAGCTTCAGAGAGGTCAGCCAAAAGAACAGAAGTGTGTGGAAATCACTCCATTTAGTGTTACAGATCAAACTCTGCCATTGCTCTGGTTGGTGGCAGATGCTGGCATCTGCTTGGACCCGTCATACTGAATAAGGTTGTCTTCATCACAGAGGTATGTCAAGCTTTCCCAGTTCTTCTGCAGTTATAGAAACCACATGGGTTTTCTGACACATGGTTCTTTCTTTTCTTTTCTTTCTTTCCTCCTCTTTTTTTCCTCATCTGTGAAATTTGCTACCTCTATTCTCAGAGGTGTATGTGATTAGAGACAGTGTGGATGCCACTCTCCAATGAATGTCCAAGGCAGTGGAATTCACTTCAGGAAAGTGGACTTAATCATTGATTGTGAGGCCTGAAGTTTGTAGGTTTTTTTTAGTATAGTTTATTTTTTTAAATGACAATCTGTCTTATAAACTGGCTGAATTTAAGGATTCTGGATTAGAATGAGCTACTGGCCTTTTTAAACCTTAGAATCATTTATATTGCTCCATAGGGTGGATTGTTCTTAGAGGCATTATTATGACCAGGACAGAAGTGAATCACATCATACCTTTCAACTTTTATTTGGCCCAGTTTGTTTGCTTTCTGGGGACAGAAAATAAAATGAGAGATAGTGTGATATAATGGATAGCTAACTAATCAGGAAGTCAGGAAGATCTGGCTGAGCTGAAGGTCTTATTCTGGTGCCAACCAATAGTTAATATTTCTATAGCACCTACTATGAGCCAGGAACCATGCTAAGCTTTTTAAAATTATCATTTCACTTAATTCTCACAACAACTTTGGGAAGAAGGAGCTATTATTATCCCTGTTTTATAGTAGAGGAAACCAAGGCAGAGGTGTGTGCCCAGAGTCACATAGTTAGTTAGTGTCTGAAGACAAATCTGAATTCAGGTCTTCCTGATTCCTGACATTCTATCCATTGTCTCACCTAGCTCCCCTACTGGCTGTGTGACCCTGGGAAAGTGACTTAAAAGAGTGGCGGCCCATTTACATTAGTATCAGAAGTTCCTTATACCAATTAAATTACAGATCTGATCCAAAAAATGAAAGTTGAAATGGTGGGTCCCTAAGCAGAAATCTTAGAAAAGGTTCCTTACATGTTCAAGAGACTGATTCCCAACAGGAAATAACCCCTTTCTTCTCTTTCCCTAACCTGCAACTCAGGGACTTCTTGAGCATTATTTATGCTTGTCTGAAAAACATTAGCAAAATAAAGATCCTACTAGTTCAAGTTCTAGGGCGGAAGGGGAAGAGAAGGAACATTTACATAGCATCTACTATATGCCAGCTATTTAACAAATATGGTCTCATTTGATCCTCACAACAGACCTGCTGTAGGTATATGTACATATATACATCTATACAGGGAACCTAGGTGGCACGGTAGATAAAGTGCCAGGCCTGGAGTCAGGAAGACTCCTCTTGTTGAGTTCAAATCCGGCCTCAGACATTTAGTCACTGTGTGACCCTGGGCAAGTCATTTAACCCTTTTGCCTTAGTTCCTCATCTATAAAATGAGTTGGAGAAGGAAATGGTGAACCACTCCACTTTGCCAAGAAAACCCCAAATGGGGCCATGAAGAGTCAGACATGCCTGAAAAATGACTTAAAAACAGACATATGCATTCATATAACACAACACACACACATATATAATATACATTGCATAGCATATATAACAACATACCTGTGGTTTCATTGGTGTGAGGTGATCCCAGTGAGGACCTGTACCAATATACATTAGTACCTGCTCTGCAGTTTAAGGCTGAATTTATGACAGGGTTTCCTAACCTTTTTTTGATCATGAATGTCAACCCCTTCTTAGAATAATGTTGTTAAGTGCAAAAAGTAAAATACATAAAATTATAAAGGAAACCAATTCTTTTGAGATAATAGTTATCCAATTTAAAAAAAAGTCAAAATGAAGAAACAAGTTTATAGATTTTAGACCAAATAGACATTTTAGACTTTGATGGAAAGGGCCAGACTGGTGGATCCACTATTTTCTAATCATCAAGTGACTGTAGTTGATTCATGTGATCTTGGAGATTATCTAGTCCATTCCTCTAATTTTAGATATGAGGAAACTGAAGGAACTTTCCTCATAGTCACATAACTGGTCATTGTCTAAGTTGAAATCTGAACCCACATTTCCTAAGTTCCCAAACTTTTCCTAGCTCTACAGTAAAACCCCTTAAATGAGAATATTCTATTCATAGCTGAGTTACCCACTGTGCAGATGTAGGTCAAGGAGAGAATTTTATTCGTGAGGGAGGACATGCTTTAGCTCCAGTCTACCAATGCAAAGTAATTTAAATTTAAACACACATTTAAAAACCCAAAGAGAGACAGAGATACTGAAGATAAGTTTCCTGTCCTCAAGTATCTTTGAGTCCAGAAATCTAAGACTTTTATATAAATGACACTATGATCTGAAAAAAAATGCTTCATTTCATAAAGGAAGTTACTAGGTACTTTAACTTAGGATCTTTCTCTGTCTCTGAAAGCATATTAGGGATGCTTTATAATTTTTTTTTAAAGGAGTCAGCAATAGCCCCAGCCTTTATGCTATATATAGACAGCTTGTACTAGATCCTCTCCAAGGTCTTTTATGCATTAATCAACTATAGTCATTCAAATTAATGATTAAGGTTAGAAAATACTGGGTGTACTTTCTGGCTCTTTCCATCAGGGATTCTTGAGCTGAAATCTATAAACTTGCTTGTTCATTAAAAAAAATTTAGATAACTATATTTTAATATAACTGGTTTCCTTTATAATTTTTTTGTATTTTATTTTTTGCACATTATTCTGAGAAGGGGTTGGCATGCATAACATAAAAAAGGTTAGGAATATTTTCATTTCTCAACAATGCTGATGCTATAAACATGATTCATTTTCCAGTTATGAATTGGAACTGCTGGTTTCTGCAATCTCTTCTGACTTTAAAATTCTGTGATCCAATGTCTTTTTTTTCTAAGCTATATTGCCTCTTGACTCCTCATCTAACATGGGAGCTACTAGGTCACTTTTCTTCTTTCTAATATATAGAAGTTTTTGTCCCATCATTATGTGTGATAAGCATGGGGAATTTTCTTCAGTAGATCTTTTTTTTTGTTTTTCAGTAGGAAATAAGCCTTAGAAGAATTCATCAAGAAATAACAATGACTTGTTGATATAGTTTACAAAGTTTTTTTCTTCTTAGAATAACACTATGAGGTAGTTAGTCCATAAATTTCCATTTTAAAGGTAATGAAATCAAAACTTAGAGAAATAAAATGACTTGTCCAGGGTCAGAGAGCAATAGTCATCATCAGAGCCAATATTCAAACCTTGGCCTACCGACTCCAAGTCCAATGCCCTTCCCACTACTCATTAGGAAATATTTTTCAGTCAGAAAGTGAACAGTGTTTATTGAGTACTTAATGTATGTCAAGCTTTGGACTATCTGTCTGATTAGAGGATGTCAAAATGAATTTACCATCACATTAAAAAAAATCCTTAGAGAGAAGAGAGTGTATGGATTGTTTAGTTTTATAGTTAAATAGCATCACTGACTTTACTTTGTATAGTGGTAAAAAACGATAGATTTGAAAGCAAGAGATCTGGGTTCCAGCTCAGACTCTGCCACTAACCTGTGCGACTCTGGACAAGGTAATCAGCTTCTTTTAACCTTAATTTCCTTCCTTAATTTCCTACTGACCAGCTTGATTTCCTTGAAGTTCCAACTGAAAGCCTCCCCTAACCTCCTGAAATTCTAGTGCTTTCCCTGTAATTACTTCCTGTTTATCTTGTATATAATTTGCTGGGTATATATTGGTTTGCATGTTGTTTCCTCCTTCATTGTAAGCTCCTTGAGGGCAGCGACTGTCTTTTGACATTTTTTTTTGTATTGTCAATGCTTAGCACTATGCCTAGTGCAATAGGTGCTTAGTAAATACTTATTTATTTACTGAATGAATAATACCTACCATGTCTTATCTGTCTGTCTTCTTGAGCCAGGCAGGTTATATCTAGCCACAAAGGCTTTGGAATACAGATTTGGAGCCTCTTTTCTTTGCTGCCATTGGCCTGAATTTAGGGGGCCAATGACTAGTTTCCCAGTTCCATTTAACTACTTAGTGCCCATTAGCTTTTACAAAGTTACATACTTTTCCCTAATCTCTTGGGTCATACTCTTCTTTATGCCTCAGACTGCGGGAGTAGCTTCATAATTTAGCTCTATTCCTACATTATCCTGCTCTCACTAATTCATGTCTAGATGCCAGATGAGTGCTGAATGAGTCCCTGTCTTAGTATATGCTGACCGGAGCCTGGAAGGTTGCTCCTGAAGGTTTCATTCAGGGCAAAACCAGGCCTACATTCTGATTCCCAGATCTCTGTGGTTCACTCTCCTGACCTTTCAAAACGCACAAGATTGGGACTCCGTTCCTTTCACCTAGAACAGAAAAGAACAAACACAAAGGGCAAAGACTGAAGCTGTTTCTTGAAGCCAAATGGCCTCAGAAGGGAGAAGTATCCAAGGGCTTTTCTTGTATAGCATGGTGTCTCATTGGGCCCTCTCAGCAAAGTAGTTGAGCAAGCAGCTGAAACAGTGATGGCTATGGAGATGTGAAGGAAGCTAGTTAATTAAGGTTAATTAAGACGTGAAGGAAGCTAGTTAATTCTGAATATCTCTACAGCCAATCAAATAGCCTCCCATTCACAATGTCCTTAGCCAATTACATCAAGTCACAGAAATTCTACACATCCTTCATAGTCTCTCCTAGGTACTTTCCTATCTTGGAGATATTATGTGAATATGCTTTTGAAATCTTTCAAGAACTGGTCTCCATCCTTCCAGCTAAAAATAATCTCAAAAATTTTAATAGCTCTTTTCATTACATTGATGGCATCACATTCAACCTAGTGGTAATGTAGCATAGTGGATAAGCAGTTAGCCTTGGGTTCTAGTCTTGTCTCTAATGCATGCTGTCAGTAAAATCCTGACCAAGTACCCCAAACTCAGTGCCCAAGTCAACTCCTGAACATTAAAAAACACTCTGCAACTAGTAATTGCTTACCTGCATTGGTTAAGGTGCAGGAGTTCCCTATTGCATTGAAATCATAGAATTGGACACCACACTGCCTGCTAATCATATTTACCTATGTGCATCCTATGGCATGCACCTTTCCAAGCTTCCCCCCATTAGATAGTAAGTACCCTGAGGTCAGGGAATATGTCTTTTTCATCTTTGTGCCCCTTGCATCCAGTTTTGTGCCTAGAACATAGTAGGTGCCTAAAAATGGCTTGTGGAATTGCAATGAATTGACAGCTGGAGTGAGCTTCTCCCATTTAGCCATCTCATACAGACCAGAGAGTTCTATATTTTTTGTCATAGTGAGCAGATGCAGACTTCTGCTAACATAATCTGTGACAAAGGTCAGGCAAGGCATCTTTTATCATTTCTAGTCCACATCCTTCTTCCCCTGTTAAGGTTTCCCTTATTCTCCCCGGTTGATACTTTCTTTGGTGCAATGCAGCCAAATTAACATTCTGGTCATAACCAGACCATTGCCTTTCCTGGGTGTGATATATGCTTATCTGTAGCCTTGGTGTTACAATAACTGACTTTGCGAAGGCATTAGGCTGTGCCTGGAGTCCAGAAGGTAAGGAGCGCTGTGTGATGTAACGGAGAGAAGTCGCTATTGTGGATCAGGAGACCTGCATAGCTGTGTGATCTTGGGCTAGTACTTAATCTATCTAGGCTTCAGCTTCCTCATTCCTAAAGGGAGAGGGGCTAGACGAGGTGATTTCCAAGATGACTAGCTGTGGATCCCTTCCAATTCTAATATGTGATACTAGACATTTTTGTGTATATCCGGCACCAAGCAATTCAAAGAGAATAGACCTAGAAGGTGCAGGTGACCTTGGCACATGGGACCTTGAAAAGGCAGTGTTAAGCCCCAGTGACTTGATTTTAAAGCCTGCCTTCTCCTGCTCTCCAGGAAAATCTGCAAGGGGACACTTCCCCCACCCCCTCCTCCCAGTCAAGTACTTACGGAAATATTCTTGCTGTGCATAATATACTTTCTGGGACATACTCAGGGATAGTTAGATATGTGGCCTGTCTGCACTGTCCTCTATCCCAGGGAAGAATAGTTATTTCCACAGCAATAAGACCCATCTTTGGGTTCAATGTTCAGTGTCTCTGGCAGTTTAATTCAGCAGGCCTGCAGCTGCCTGCAAAATACAAATGCCTGGTGTGGAGCTATGTTAACTAAGCATTTGATTGTTTTCATAGGAGAAGATCCTGGGTCCCTTCCCGTTCCTTCTTAGAGTAATGTCTCTGGACTTTGAACAGTTGACTTTGGTTTTCTCTCTGATTTTACATCTCATTTCTTGTTTTTGTTTCCCTCACAAGGCTCAGCAGTTCTCTCAGACTGGGGTACAGTGGGAAGAGGTGAGTCCAGGTTGCTGCTCAGAAGCTCTGACTTTGAGTTTCAGCCCTGCCTCCTACTAGCAGAGTGAGTTATCTTCTACAAGATGTTTCTAAAATGGGGATTGTAAAATGGGCATCACTTACTTCAGAGGGTGGTTTCGAGGATCAAATGAAATATTGAATGTGAAATACATTGCAACCACAGATATCATGTAAATTTATCATTATTATTAGTATATTATTCTCATCTATTTTGATGATGATATTCATTATAAAGTAGGTGGTTTTTGAGCTACCAAACTGACCGCCTCTCCTAGGAAAATACCTACATTTTGTCCTTGGACCATCTTTCTTCAGAAACAGTCCATCCTTGGAAACTGTCATCAGGACTGTTAGGAAGATAGAACATATGAACTGTGAGCATAAGTGAGAAATTAAATCAGAAATAGTGGTCCTGTACTTCTGTGTGCTATAAATGTTCCTTTGGCTAGCCTCATCAAGATGACTTTGGGAAGAGTGGGCAGGACTAAAATAAATTTGGTAGGATTATTTCCAGAGATGCTATACCACAATGTCCTATCTTTGAGGCTTTCTAGAAGGCTGAACTATGAAGGCCCAGTGTAGTCTTCAGGGCCCCTTCTGATTTTCAAAATCAGCAGAGGGCAGTAAAAAGAACATTAAAATAGGAACCAAGCAAGCAGTCACAGCTATTAAGAACCTACTATGTGCTAAACATTGTGGTACCCTCTGGTGATAAAAGCATAAAAGTAAGACAGTCCCAGCTTTCATGGAGCTCATAGCAGAAAACTTAGGTTTGAATCCTAGCTCTGACACTAACCGTATGATCTTGGGAAAATCACTTCATTTTTTTTTCTGAATCAGGTTTTCCTCATCTGTATTTGGAGATACAATTTTTTTTTTGTATTATTCACGTCCCAAATTTTTTATAAGACTCAAGTGATATAAAATTGGAGGGAAGAGAAAAGGCTAGGAAGGTCTGTCAGCCATTTAGAAAAGGTTATTGAGTCCTTCATATAGCCAATCTGATTTGAGAACCAAGGAATGCTTCATAAATGTGAGTTGTTACATGTAGGCAACTGGGTGTTGCTGTGGGTAAAACCTTGGACCCAAGACTACGTTCTGTGTCCTCCTTTCTTCTCTGTCTATAATATTATTTCACTTGGTAATCTCAGTAACCCACCTGAGTTGGGGATTCAACCATCATCTCCATGCATATGACTTCCAGATTTACATATGTAGCCTGAATTTCTTTCGAACTTTAGTTTCACGTCACCAACTGTCTCTTAGACCTCTAAAGCCAGAAGTTCTATAGGCATATCAAATTTAACATGTCCAGAACATAATTCACTATCTTCTCTCTCAACCCTCTCCCTTCTGGACTTCCTTGTTATCGTTGGGGACACCATCCTTCTCCCCATCTCGCAACCTTGGTGTCTTCCTGAACCCTTCACTTATACTCATCCTTTAATCTGTTGCCAAGCCTTATTATCTCTTGTATACATATGCCCCCTCCTCTCCACTCACACAACCGCCCACCTAGCCCAGGCCATCATCACTTCATGCTTGACTACTGTGGTAGCCTGCTGGTTGATCTCCTTGTTTCAAATTTCTCCCCCTTCTAGTCCATCTTCTACTGAGTTACCAAAATTGCTTTCCTAGAGCACTGATGTAACCATCTCACTTCTGTGCTTAATAAATTGCCACTTCCTATTACTCCAGGATCCAATATAAAATCCTCTGGCTTTTAATGCTCTTCACAGCCTGGCCCTTTCCTACCTTTCCAATTTTATTCTATTTTAATCCCTTCCACATGCGTTATGATTCAGCTACACCTGCCTTATTGCTGCTTCTTGTAAATGGTGTGCCATCTCTGTGACTTTTTGCTGACCCTCTCCTGTACATGGAATGCTCTCCCCTTTTACCTCTCCTTTTACTTCGTGCAAGACTCAGATCAAGACCCTTTTTCAAGAAGCTTTTCCCAGTCTTGCCCACTTCCTTCTGAGGCTCCCTTCCATTTACACTTTATTTGCCTTGTACAGTATCTTCAAATTTTTTACATGTTCTTTTCTCTCTTAGAATGTGAGCTTCCTGAGGGCAGGGGCTGTTTTTGCCTTTCTTCATATGCCTAGCACTTAGCCTAGTGTCTGTCACATTGTAAACACTCACTAAAGCTTGTTGACTTGCTGACTGACAAACCCACAGGGACAGTGGAGAGTGTAGGGCAGATGTTCTTAAACTAGGGTTCATAATGATTCCAAGGGGGTTAGAAAACTTGGATAGGAAAAAAACCCATTTATTTTCACTAACCTCTAATTAAAATTAGAGCATTTCCTTTAATTATAAATGTAGACAAGAGACCACTATTCTGAGAAGGGATCCATTGGCTTCCCCAGATTGCCAAAAGGATCTGTGACACAAATATAGATGAAGAACTTCTGATAGTGAGAGGGAGGAAAGATTCTAGGATAGAATCTTGGGGTATAGTGACAGAGGATCCGATATGGATGATGAGCCAGCAAAGGAGATTGAGGATGATTGGTCAGACAGGTAGGAGGAGAATCAAGAAAGAGCATCACCATGAAAACCCAGAGTAGAAGAGTATCCATAAAGAAAGGGTGATCAACAAACATTTCAGATCCTGCAGTGAGGACAAGACGGACGAGGGTTGGGAGATGGCCCCCAAATTGGGCAATTTAGAGACAACTGGCAACTGTAATCCAATGACTACTTCTACTCAAAAATAATTATATCATTATGAACTTATGTATTTGGGAATATTTAGAATTCATTATATTTAGCACTTTGTTACTTACTCTCTGTGCAACGTTGGGCAGCTCATTTAAACTCACTGGGTCTCAAGCTTTCCCATCTTCAAAATGAAGGGATTGGTTCAGAAGTGTCATACCCTGGTCTAAAAAACTCTGGGAACCAGATTAAAATGTAATTGGGAAATATTTAACAAAATAAATAAAAATATAAGAGAATACAGATTATGTTAATATGTGGTTTTCTAAGTCACTGTGTGACCCTCAGAGATCCTTCTGTATAGTTTAATGGTCCCATTTCAATTTGAGTTTGACACCATTGGACTTGAACTTTAGGGCTCATTGCAATTCCACATGGGGTCTATTTCCTTAACCAGAGCAACTTTAACAGGGTGGGAGCTTTTTTGACGCATTATGTGCCTGCAAGGCAGTTTGATTAATAAACTGTCATATCGGTGTTTGTTTTTTGGTTTAGCTGTGAGGCTTCTTGCTCTCAATATCAGCGTTACTATTTTAATGATATTGTGCGTCCAGGCACAAAGAACATTGTGACTGAGAGAAACAATATACAGCAGCTGGTGGGTTTGGGGAGACTGCAGGGGCTGGCTCTCGGGGCAACTTTGGAGAGCTACAAAAAAACACGAATGGTTTAAACAACATCCCCTCCCCCCTTTTATAATCAATTCAGATGGTTCTGGAATGGACTCAAAGAAAGGTTTTCAAAAGAAGACAAGCCCCCTTCCAAACAGAGAAATTGCTCAGTGAGAATCCAGAATGCTAGAATGCTAGAACGCTTCTAGGAATGGGATTCACTGTGGTCCAGTGATGATTATAAACATTATAATGTTTGATGTTATGATTATAGTGTGATATATTATAATGATAGGACACCAGCACGGAGTCACTTAGGCTAAATGCCCATAGAAACATAGAGGCAAAACAGATAGTTTTACTTTTCTACCATTAACTGTGTCAGGCAGATAAGGCTTTTTGATTGGATGAACTCTTGACCTACTGTAGGAGTCTTGGGTTGATATTCTTTTACCTTAGTTAACATTAGACCTTCCTGTCAAAGAGACTCCCCTTACCTTAGCTTCATTCAAGCCTGGTATCAATAAGGGACCCTGAGAACTTTCTACCACATCTGGATCTGATTAGTAATGCCCCTTTCTACATCTGGTATTGATTACCTGTTCTTAGCCAAGCCCGTTTTTAGGACATATAATCTTGCCACCTGAACCCCAACTTTGAACGTGCTTTTTTCTAGACAAATCTCCCTCCCCTTCGCCCTGGGTGAGTTTCTCCCATCAGTGGGGATAAACCTCTGTCTCTTTATATTGTTGTATGGCGTACTGTGAATATGGTTTGCTTTCTGTGCCTCTTAATAAAGACTGGGATTTATCATTTCCCTGATTTTTTTTAGAAATTTAAATTTTCTAGACATTCTTGAACCCAAGTATTTGCTTTCACCTGAGTCTTGAGGGGCAAATAAAGCAGGTCCTCTTGGGAAAGTTATTGAAAAGGTATCACTAATATGATAACAGTTACAGACATCCATCCATCCATTCATTTGTTTTTAATATTTATTAGCAGCTTTTATGCATAAAGCACCATGGTAGGTACTGGGCAAGGAACAAAAATAAATAAATAAGAGTAAATAAAGGATATAATTAATAAATGAATAAAGGATTAAATAAATACGCGAATGAATGAATGAATAAATAAATAAATAAACATCCTGTTTGCTTTTTCCTTGTCTATCCTGCCTCATCCAAAAAATCTTCCCTTCCTTCCATCTCTCAGGAGAAAGCACACTTCTTGAGGACAGGTAGCTTCAGTCTTTGCATGATACCTAGCATAGTAAACACTCAATAAATGCTTGTTGAATTGAATTGAATTCTCTATCTTTTACAGGTAGTATTGTATTGTGAAAAGAATACTGGATTGGAGTCCAAGGACCTACTAACTTTGGGCAAGACCCTTAACCTGACTGGGTCTCAGTTTCCTCATCTGTAAAATGCAGAGAATTATAGATAATCCATAAAATCCTGTCTAGCTCTAAATCCTGTGATCCTTTATCCTACCTCATCCACCCTCCCCCACTCACCCACCTATTTCATGTGGACACTCATTGCTCACTGAATCTGGAAGTCTGAAAGCAATAAAGGAACTTTGAATTCTTTTCCTTGTTTGGCTCTGGCTGTCTTAAGTGATCCAGATTAACTGCTTAACATTTCTGTGCCTCAGTTTCTCCTCTGGAAAAATGAGCCAAATCCATGCTCATTTCCAAGTAATTTTGCTGAGTATTGATATTAAGCAAGGTAATTGGAATAAATAATCCTGATGGGAATATACTATAGAAGCACTCAATAGGTTATTTTCTAGAAAAGTGAATTCTTTTTTTTAAATCTCTGATTTAGATTCACTTGCTTCCTAGGTACCATTCCTAAATATGTCTATATCAGTCTTGAATTCTTCCTATGTCTTATTAAATATGAACATAATAAAAAATTCATGACTGCGTCACTTTGGTCTAACTTTAACCCAAAGTGCTGGTGGCTCAGTGGACAGAGTGCCAGATTTAGATTCAAGAAGACTTGAGTTCCATTCTGACCTGAGACACTTACTAGCTATGTGACTCTGGGCAAATCACTTAATCTGTTTGTCTCAGTTTCCTCAACTGTAAAATGGGGGAAAATAATAGAACCTATTTATCAGTATTGTAAGGATCAAATGAAATGGTATTTATTAAAACAAAGTTCTTAGCATAATCTTTTACATAGCAGTGACACATAAATACTTATTCCTTATTCCCTTCTCTCCCATCAAGGAAAGACTAGGCCAAGTTCATAAAGCTAGTAGCAGAAAAGGGGTAGGGGTGGGGGACTAGCTTCTGCTTAAGGACTCTTGCCAGTAAGTAAATCATGCTATGTATTCATCATGTCCCATTACAGTGTGACTTCTTTAGCAAGAGAAGTGAATTAGGAGCTAGGAGATTTGTGTGTTCTCCTACTTGCTGGGTGTGTAATCATAAACACCTATTTTTTTTTGTTTTCTTGCTTTTTGGAGGGCAATTGGGGTTAAGTGACTTGCCCAAGGTCACATGGCTAATTTTTGTGTTAAGTGTCCGAGGCAAGATTTGAACTGGGGTCCTCCTGACTTCAGGGCCGGTGCTCTATTCACTGAGCCACCTAGCCGTCCCCATAAACACATCATTTAATGCCTTTCTTTTCCCCTCAGTTTACCTATTTGTATAATGGGGATAATACTTCTACTATATAGTTCTTAGGGTTATTATTCAGGAAAACACTGTAGACAAGAAAGCAATATAGGAACATGAAATTACTTATGCCTCTGAAAGTGCCTGGTAAACCCACAAAGAGATCTGCAGATATACAGATTTATTGTTATTAAGAATTCATAATAAAATGACAATAATTATTAAGATTTTGATCACCTAAACTATTCTGTTGTAGAGAATGATTGCTCTATAAGCACCCATTTTTAGAACTAGGATCTGCCTTTCCTTTTACAGGCTGGTTTTTCTGTGAGGAAGATTTACCAATCAGTAATTCAGTTCTAACTGTTTAAGTCTCTGAGGCTGTTTCTGTGTATGTATTTAATGTTCATTGTTGTTAATTACAGGGAGAATCACAATTCATAAGTTTCACAGCTCCTTCAGGCTTTTTACCCTTGAAAGTAGACTTCTACTGCCTTCCTTTGAACTGATGTCTTGCATTAATGAAAAGCCTGTTTTGTTCTTCTGTGATTTTTGTTTTCCAATCTCCCAGTCTATAGGGGTTTCTGGTGCTTACTTGTTAGATCCTGAGCAGCTGCATTGGGGTAGAAAAGGGTTCATACTGGGGCAAGCTGGGGGGGCTGGAGCAGAGGTTTCTCAGTGCTGAAGGAAACATTTTGAAGGTAGTTAATTAAGTTATAGAAAGCAAAGCTGAAATCTATTAATCGAGAAAAAGCACTACAACTCAGCATTTGCATAGGAAGCAACTACTTATTAATGCTTTTCATTTTGGACGTTCCCTTCCCTGCTTGTAAAGAAAAAAAAACTGGATGGAAAAATAACATTTTTCTCATCTCTTGATTAACTTAAACTGCTCAGTAGGTTTCTTATACCTTACTTCATGCCAATCATAATTATCAGACTCTTGTGCCTTCCACCTTCATGATTTCACCCCTTGTATATAATTACAGTCCTCTGGTCTAAAAGACTAAAGGGCAGAGAAAGGCAGGAAGGAGACAAAGACTGGAAGACCTTTGGGGGCCTTTAGTGATCCTTGGGCAAGTGTCACACACAAGAACAAAAAGAAAAAGGAAAGGTTGGAAAAGTGAAGCCTTAGTTGCTCTTTCACTTGGGAAAGGACTCAGTATCCCAAATTGAGAGCAGCTACATCTCCCTCTTAGAGTTCCAGGGATAAATTTGAAGGGGTAGTTTAAAAGGTCCTTCTTTAATAGTGTGGACTGGAGACCTCCTTCTTGTATGTTTTCCCCACTGCTAATTGCCAATGATTAGTGTCTGTTTCATTAAACCAATTAATATTACTTAGATTTCAGAGGGATATTAGCTTCAAAGGTGGAGCAAGCACAGAAATTACATTTTCCACTCAAGTCTAGTGCCTTCACTCTTCCCTGTACCACCTCAGACTTTGGGGAGAGTGAGCTCAAACCTAACACAAATTTCTACATAGCATTTGTACCATCAGGCTCAATTTAAAATTTGGCATAGCCTCAGAATAAGTCTCTGTCTCAACTACCACTGGGCTGGGTCTTAAAGGTCACCCCTCAGGTCCTAGATACTGGGTTAATTGACTCCAAGATCCAGCATGGACTCTAGCATCTAGCTTACATTCTGACCTTTCCAAGCCCACAAGGTCATAGCTGTTCCCAAAATTCCCTCACAGAAAAGCTTACCAGAACAAAAAGAGTGCAAAGAACAGGCTGATATTCATAGACCACCTGTCAGCCTAGCATGGGAAAGGCTCAAGGCTTCTTTCACCTGAATAGTAGCCGGGCAGGAAAGATGTGAATCAAAGCAGAGGGAATCACTTTGGCTGATTGGCACCTTTTTAGTGGTCTCCAGTTGCAGATACTTTGCATTTAGGGTTAGCACATTTTTTTTAATCAGCACCTTTTTAGTGCCAATCAAAAGTATCCTCTTAATCAGCTAGTTAGCAGGTCGGACCTAGTTCCAGAAGGTTGAGTGGGTTGCATACCAGGAAGCAGGAAACTTCCATCCTATGTCAGCATGACTTTCTGGAAGCAGGCTCCCTATATTCTTCCACACGGGGAAGTCATCAGCTAAACATACACGCTAGCCCTCCATTATCAAGGAACGCGCAGATCTGTGCATGGAGGATTCCTGTTTAGGTATGGGTTGGGTGACCTCTTGCAGCATCCCATTCCCTGCATCTGAAAATGTCTTACAGATTCTTTGAGTCATCACAAGGTTCTACAAGTATCTTGGGTGCAAGTAGTCATTTTTGCTTTCTTCTCGAACTCTCCACTTCCCACCACCACTGGGAGCTCTTGGAGGGCAAGGTCTGTTTTTGTGTTTTTGACTTTTTTTTGTATCCCTAGCACTTAGAATAGTTCCACACACCTAGTAAACTTGTAATAAATGCTTGTGTACTAGTATTATTCTTTGTATGGAGGGCTTGCAGTCTTCAAAGCATGAGTAATTATTAGCTTTTATTGTTGTCATTACTTTATTTCCCTCTACCACCAACTTCCCAAAACCTAACAACTTAGGATCAAAGGAGTTACTGTTTGTAAAGCACTTAGCACTGTGCTCAGCACATAGTAGGGACTTGTTCCCTTTCTTTTTCTCCTATGTTCCTCTTTCTACTTTGTGACCAAAGCAAAGTAGAAGATTTAAAAAAATATTATTCATTTTTCTTATTTATTATATATTATTTATTTATAATTACATATCATATATAATTATAATAAATGAAAATATTTATTATAATTAATATTAATTATTAGGTAGCATAGCAAGACAGCACATAGGAGAGAGAAAGGAGGTTAAGGGTTTTAAACAAAGTATATGTCATATGATTCTTCCTTAGACGACTTGGGGATGACTCATTAGTGTAATAATATTGGAAGTTTTGATCTATTATTATCTTACTTCCTGACCTTTACCCTTAACTGGATTGATATAAAAAAAGGTTAGTATTTATATTTCACTTGCTAATCACTTTACATATATTATCTCATACTTTCTCTCACAACAATCCTGTGAAGTAGGTGCTGTTATTATTTGCTTATAAATAAGGAAATTGGGACTCAGAGAGGTAAACAGTTTACCTATGGTTCTTGTTTCGTGGTTTTAGTTGTATCCAACTTGTCATGACTCCATTTGGGGTTTTCTTGACAAAGATACTGGAATGGTTTGCCATTTTCTTCTTGTGCTCATTTGACAGATAAGGAACCTGAGGTAACCAGGGTTAAGTGACTTACCCAAGGTCATACAACTAGTAAGTGTCTGAAGCCAAATGAACTCAGGAAAATGAGTCTTCCTGACTCCAGGCCTAGTGCTTTATCCACTGAGCCACCTAGCTACCTTCTACCTATGGTTACAAAGCTATTAAGTACCATAGGTCAGATTTCTCTTGATCACTCATCCTAGGGAGATGTGAATAGAATCACTCATAAGTAAAAATGAATTTGAGAACTTTATTGTTCTCTTCTATCAACATCAGGCTTTTTGAGCACATCCATTCAATTTTGTTCCAGGATATACAGGGTACATGGCCCCATTAGCACTCATAGCATTTCTGGGCACACAGGGAGAGAGTAGCAGTTTCTTTTACTATTCTAGTATTGATGATGTGGCAAGGGAATGGAGAATGCAGCTTTCATTCCAAGGTCATCACCATTCTTAATTAAGCAGCTGTGGTCGATGAACCAAGCTACCTGAACCTGTTCTGGATAATCAGCATCTTTTCTGTGCCTCTGATTTGCATGAGTCAGTGGCCTAAAGTGCTGTCTGAGGGCTGCAGGTTCTCCTCCAGCTACATTTGGGCTATTGGGTGCTATAAACATCTGCTCACTTCTGCATCATTTGTACAATCCATCTAAAGTCCTAAAGGCACAGATGATGCCAGTCGATCATGATTATTGCTAATCTAAGATTAGATCATGCTAATTGATCAAGGTACAGCCTTCCCCCCATTTCATTGACACTTCCTAAATGATTTGTTAACAGCGGTAGGCATGTGCTTAGATAGCAAGGAATATCCTCTCTGTTTGGCTCCATTGTGCTTTAGGAAGTTCTCAGTCTACTCTTATCTGCCTGATTCTCTTTTGCTTCCCAGGTGGGGCTGGTACTTGATGATTCTCTGGGTAGATTTGAGGTACCTCCCTTTCTGGAGGGACAGGAAGGAGCCGAGGTTAATCAAAAGCCATAGAACATATAGGACTTAAAGCTTACCACTCTTTCTTTTTCATAATTTAAGCATAATTAAAAATGTCTTTGCCCTGACCCTCCCCCCCCCCCAATTTTCTAGCAAATCTTTCTCATCTCATTGTTGGTTGAGGTAATTTCCCCAAAAGAGATTTATGGGTCTTGGGGTCATTCAGCTTCTCTTTTTGGCATTGTAGTGGGCACAGTCTGGCAGAAAGGTTTTGAAAGATTTTAAAGTCACACATTCACTGACTTGTAGAGATGGAATAATCCCATCCCCCAAGCCTCCCATTCCTCCTGGTTGTCTTAATTTTTTCTCACAACTTCCCTTTTCATTAGACTCAGTGACTACATACAACTCAATGGCAAACTCACTCATATCTATTAGGTAAAGGGGAATAGAAAGCTGAATGACCTGCTGAAGTCGGGCATTAGACGTCACTAAGTTGGGTCATTGGAAAGGGAAATACTTTCTTTTTTATTTACTGGATTACTTTGCTTCAAATGATACTCCACAAATAATTTCCTCACTCACCATTTTTTGTCAGACAATGAAACTGCAACTGTTAATTTTCTGTCAGTTGTCACAGAGGAAATAGAAATAGTTTCTGTGGGGTCAGATGTTATCTGGTCAACTTGACTTCACAGAAGGTTATAGCATCATAGACTTAGAACTGGAAGGTAATTCAGAGGCTGTCTAGTACAACCTCCTCTTTTTATGGATAAGGAAACTGAAGCCAGAAAAGTAAAAAACAGAAAATAGTGGAAAAGCTGGGTTTTGAACTCAAGTTCTCTGATTACAAAATCCAGAATATTTTTCACTGTATCAGGGACAAGGTATCTTGTCCTGGCCTGGCATTTGTACACCCTGCAGCACCCTGTAGCTCTGATTACTTTCGACTTCCCAGTGAAAGGCCCAGTCCCCAAGGACTCTCATTTCTTACAAGCCTTTTCTTCTCCCATGCTTTCATTTTCACAAACCTTCTAATTAGTAGGTAACATATTTAGGGTCCAATAGGTGAGTCAGTCAGTAAATATTTAAGGGTCTATTAGACACTTTGCCAAGCACTGGGGATACAAAGAAAGATAAAAACAAAACAAAACAAAAAAACAGTTCCTGTTCTCCAGCTCACAGTCTAATGGTCAGGCAAGATTTGTCATGAGGGCACTTAGGTGGCTCAGTGGATGAAGTGTTGAACCCAAAGTTAGGAAGACTCATTTTCCTGAGTTCAAATCTGGCCTCAGATACCAGCTGTGTGACCTTGGACAAGTCATTTAACCCTGTTTGTATCAGTATCCTCATCTGTAAAATGAGTTGGAGAAAGAAATGACAAAGCACTCCAGTATCTTTGCCAGGAAAATCCCAAATGGGGTCATAAAGAGTTGGATATGACCTAACAAACAAGGTTTTATCATTGGTTTCCACAAGTTTCTGCAGCCCTTGGATGAGTAGATTCTTAAAATTTTAGAGTTGGAAATCGAGTGACCTTCTTTGTGGTATTCCCTTTGCTGAATCTTCAGGTGATTAAATGCCTTTATGCTATCTTACTTCTCCCATCAAAATCTAATGCTAAAAAAGTGACTGATATTACTTTAGTGTGAATTTAAGTCAAGTTTCTTCCAGGGATGTCTGAATTTTCAGTTATGAATAATTGAGCATTTAAGGGCTTTGATCCCTGTTCTCTCTTAAAAGAACTTCAGGCTGAATGAAATAGGTGGAAGACACATTTTGGGGAGTAGGTTGATCATTTTTGGGGGTGAAAAGGGAGTGTTCTGGTGCTTTTCAGATTATACCAAATAGGCAGAATATTTGTATAAGATTGGCTCTGTTCATTTCCTTTACCTTTTCTGTAATTCAGTTCACAATCCCCTTCAATTAAACACACAATAGGCATTTACTGTTTGTAGAGCACTGTTCCAGGCTCCAGGAAAGGTACAACATCTGATTGTTTGCAATCTAGCAAGGGCATATGTGACATGCATAAATAATTAAAATGTAAAATAATCCATGGTGAGTGCAGAAGAGGCATAAAGATTTGTGTAAGCTCTAAGGAGGGAAAAGACCATCATGGATAGAGGACCAATCCCAGGTAACCCCTTCCACAGTGACACAAGGAGGCTTCTCAAAGCTGGGGAATCTCTTAGGCAAGCCCTGATTGCCACCTGCCAATTGAGGCAGTTATTGTGGGCTTCTTCATGGAGGGCTCATCATTGTGATGGAATCCTAAGGTCCTCAGGCTGGGAAGGAGTCCTTATGAAGAAGGGAGAAGGGATATGAAGGGTTTGAAGAGAGGGAGTTATGGGAAGAATAAAGATTACCTTGAGATGAGGGCTTTTCCTTAGAGATTGGAAAGGATTCCTCCTCCTCAATCATCGTCATCAATCATCGTTATCAGTAGAGTGCTAGCCTTGGAGTTAGATAAAGTTGGTTTAAAATCCTGCCTCAGATACTTATTAGCTATGTAGCCCTGGAGAAAGTCATTTAAATATGTCTCTTGTCCTCTATTATCTATAAAATGAATGGATTTTTTGTACTAGATGACATCTAATGATCCTTCGAGGTCATAGTTTCTTAACCCAGGGTCCATGGACCCAGTCCATGGATAGATTTTAGGGAATCCATGAACCTGGATAGGAAAAATTACATTTTTACTTTCATTAACCTCTAACTGAAATTTAACATTTTCTTCAATGATAAAACAGGCATTAAACCATTATTCTGGGGAAGAATCCATAGGCTTTACTAAGTTTTCAAAAGGGTTAATGACAAAAAAATCCAACATTGCCCTGCTTGTCTGTGTCTCTTCTGAACTTCTGTTCTCTACTGAGTATTTTAAAAATTATTGGTGCACTTTTTCTTTTCTGCCTTTTTCATGACCACTATCACTATTCCCTTTATTAGCTCTGCCCCAAATTATTTACCTCGTTCTGATGATTGCATTTAGCATTAGTTTATAGAAAGCTGTCCTGCTTTCTCTGAATCTACTTCCTTTGTTATTTCTTACAGTTCAATAATATTCCATTATACCATATACCATTATTTGTTTTGTCATTTCCTGATAATCGGTAGTAACTTGATTCCAGTTCTTTGCTACAAGAAAAAGTGGGCTATAAACATGCACATACATGTGTATATATCCATGTAGGTGTGTATTTATGTATATATACACACACATATAAATTTTTCAATCTTTTTTGGGAAAAGTCAAAGAGTGGTATAGCCAGGTTGAAGAGTATACACAATTTAGTTACTCTTTGTGTATAGCTCCAAATTGCTTTCCAGAATGGTTGTACCACTTCACAGTTCCAAGAGTGCATTATTAGTGTGTTTGTTCTTTCCCAAAGCTTTAAACAACTATTATTTTCATTTCTCATCATCTTTGTCCATCTGATAGCTGGAAAATGGAACTTCAGAATGTTTTAATGTACATTTCTCTAATTATTAGTGATTCAAAACATTTTCATGTACCTATTCAGCATTTTCTTTTCTTCTTTTGTCCATGTATTTTTGATAATTTATTTACCAGAGAAGTGACTCTTGTTCTTAAATATTTATATAAATTCCTTCTATGTCTTGAATATCTTTATTACAGAAATTTTTTATGCAGATTCCTTCCGCCCCCCAGCTAATGGTTTCTTTTCTAATTATAATTGCATTGACTTTGTGCAAAATCATTTCAATTTTATGTAATTAAAATTGTGTTTTATTTCCTGTGATCCTTACTTTCCCTTGTTTGGTCAAGAATTCTTCCCCTATTCATAGATGTGAAAGGTTTCTCCTTCCTTTCTCCTCTAATTTGCTTTATGATATGACCTTTTACATCTAGTTCATATGTTCTTTTGGAGTTTATTGTGGCATGTAGTATAACGTTGAAAACCAATTTCTCCCAGGCTGCTTTCTAACCTTTCCAGAAATTTTTGTAGAATAGTGAGTCCTTATTCCCACTGGTTAGAACCCTTAGGTTTCTTAATTACTACACACTATCTTCCTTCATTCTTGATCTTGTGTAGCAGATCTATTCCATCGAACAGATGTTTTTTAAACCAGTACCAAATAGTTGGGGTGACTACTGCTTTGTAGTATAGTTTGAGATCTGATACCCTCAGTCTCACTTTCCTCTTTGGATTCTCCCAACTCTTTCAGCCTAGTTACTAATAAAATGGCAAGGGAAACAATGTGCAGCAAATTGAAGACTCAGTGGTGTTTGTGGTTGTATTCTTATACCCAGAGCAGCCTCACACAGTCAGGCAACTTCAGATTTTTTCTTAGGACTTTGAATTGAATCATGCTGCAGCCTAACACTGGCTGGTTGAAATGTCAATCAATATTAAGCTAGCCAACAATAGTTTCAGTTGGCTGTCATTCTGGGCTGACCAGTATGACAGTGATAGACAGTGAACCAGGGACACTGGCAAGAAGAAGGGTGAGTGGTTTCCTCCTACATTTTTATATGCCCATAAGGGATATTGGAGTTCCCATTCAAAGAAAATTCTTACATCTAGCCCTGGCTGCCACATACTTTATTTGAAGTCATATTAGTGTGATGAGTCCAGGCTGGGCATTTGCTGGCATATTCAAACAGGCTTTGCAGTGGTGATATAGAGATATAGTTATATAAAAACAAATCTATTGCTTTTCTCCCTCTGTCTATGATGCGGCAGCCTGAGACCTCCCTTACAAGGATAGATACTCCCAGAGAAATGACTCAAAGAAAACAGGAAAGAGGTTCAGAAGTTATTAACCCTCTGACTGATCTCTCTCAGGTTGAATTTCCTCTTGGCCTTGGATGAAGGCCTGAATTTGTCTGACTCTCCTTGGGATGGGTGAAACGTAGGTTCTGAAGCATTTTGGGATCCTTCCAGATGAGGGAGCCCCCAGCAAATGGACAGAATCTTCATTATTATCACAGGCAAAGTGAATGCATCACCTCCACCCTTGTTCCTACAGTCTCTTAAGCTACTTAGTGCAGCCTAGCTAATGCACTGTCTCCAAGGAATCATATAAATGGGCTGCAGTGGAATTAACTCTGACGTAATGGAATTTTGTTTTTTGTGCCACTCATCATCAAAATAATTGCCTAGCACAAATGAAAATGTGTGTTGCAATTAGGGTATCCTCGGTAATGACGCTGGACGGACAAAGGGTGCTGATGGATGGCATCAGATGTCCCTGCAGACACAGTGCTGGCTGACAAATTAGTGAGTAAAAAGCAGTGTTTATAAGATACTGTTCTATATAAGAGTGGCTTTGGGAATGAGGATGTGGGGCGAATAGTTTAACAGAAGCACATTATAGTGGGTAGGTTGCACTCAAAGATGCTGGTGATTCACAGACCAATTACACAGCACATTTGAACCCTAATGTAGTGAACAGGGAAAGCATGGTATGGTGGAAAGGGCAGGGTTAATAGACCTGGGTTTGAATCCTGGATCTGGTACCTACTAGGTGAATAACCAGGGATGTCACCAAATATCAATTTCTTCTGTAGAACAGGAATAATATTTAGATTATTTAGGTTACTTGATTACTAGGTTTCTTTCAGGGTTGTCCTAGGGAAAGCACTTAATAAACCTTACATGGAAATTAGTTATTAGTATAATGGAAAGAGACATAAATTCTAGTCTTAACTTGGCTGTCAGCTGACTGTATGACCTGAGGTAAGTTACTGCATCTTTCTGGGTATGTGTAGTCCAGGAGGTACAGCGTTGGACGTAGAGGCAGAAGGACCTGACTTGGAATTGGGCCTCTGATACTTATTAGCTTGTGGGACTCAGAGAGTCATTTGTTGGTGCTGATCATTCTTTGTCTTTGAAGAGGACCAATGACATCACAGGGCGATGTCCTTCATGCGAATTGGATTTAAGTGAGGCAGCATTGCAGTCATCAGCCTCACTTTAGGGCTCTATTAGTCTCACTCTCCTTATCTATAAAATGGGGACGTTATAAATTCAGTTCAACCAAACATTTATTTATTAAGCATCTACCATGTGCCAGACACTGTGCCAAGTGGGGCTATAAAAAAACAGAACTGAAAGCAAGTATCTGCCTTCAAGGAGAGTCAATATAAGGTAATAGGGAGAAGCTCCAGAGGGAGAAGATGCTGACTAGTAGCTGGGAGTGGGGCAGGGATAATAATAGCAAATGAGATAATTTCTATAAAACATTTTACAAATCTAAAAGTGCTACATAAATGTGAGCTGGTATTATGTCCTCATTTGTAAGATGGGATAGTTGGACCAGGTGATTTTGAAGGTCCCTTTCAGATATAAAAATTCCAAGATTCTTTATGATTCAGTTATTTAATGTCCTTGTCCTGGGAATGTGAAGGGTATTGTGAGGTGTGAGGGATAATTTTTTTTTTCTTTTTCTCTCTTTCTTTTTCTTTCTTTCTTTCTTTCTTTCT
>NW_027186033.1:152215-180891 GCF_028583685.1 Petaurus breviceps papuanus
TCTCAAAAGATTATGTATTCACATAGTGTATGATATTTGGACAAACATTAATAACATTTTTAGAATTTAAATAGAATAATTAATGAAAAGCAAAAGTAAATAACGTTAAAGATACTAACACATTAGAACACATATTGTAATACACATATGAATTTAGGTCATACTATCCCACTAAAGCAGTTATTGTGTGGAAGAGTGAATTCATAGTTATAGGAACCTGACAGAGAAGCATATAAGAGAGAAAAACTTAGACACTTAGGGTAACTCACAACTCTGGACTGCAAACCCAATGTTTCTAGTCCTTTTGGGGAACTTTTGTGGTGGTGGAGGTGGTGGTGGTGGTGGTGGTGGTGGTGGTGGTGGTGGTGGTGGTGGTGGTGGTGGTGGTGGTGGTGGTGGTGGTGGTGGTGGTGGTAGTGGTGGAGGTGGAGGTGGAGGTGGAGATCTCCTTTATTTGAAAATAGCCTTTACAAACTCTTTCAATTAACCTCTATAAGGACCTTTGGAGAGTTAACTCTTGATGTGAACAGTGGTGTTCTCTCTTTTTAAATTTGGATCTCAGCATTTTATTTTATTTTTAAAAATTTAATTGATTTATTTTTAGTTCTCAACATTTATTTCCATAAGTTTTAAATTTTTTCTCCCTCCCCAAGATGGCTTTCAATCTGATATAGGCTTTACATATACATTCCTATTAAACATATTTTCACATTAGCCATGTTGTATAGAAGAATTATAACAAATGGGAGAAACTATGAGAAAAAAGAAAACAAAACCCCCAAAAAGAAAATAGTCTGCTTTGCTCAGCATCTCCACTCCATAATTCTTTCTCTGGATGTGGATGGCATTTTCCATCTTGAGTCCTTTGGAAATTTTTTAGGGCCTTGCATTGCTGAGAAGGGCTAAGACTGTCAAAGTCAGTCATTGCACACTGTGGCTGTTGCTGTGTACAATGTTCTCCTGGTTCTGCTTATTTCACTCAGCATCAGTTTATATAAATCATTCCAGGTTTTTCTGAAGTTCGCCTGTTCATCATTTCTTATAGCACAATAGTATTCCATTACATTCATATGAATACAACCACAAGTTGTTCAGCCATTCCCCATTTGGTGGGCATTCCCTCAATTTTCAGTTCTTGACCACCACAAAGAAAGCTGCTATAAATATTTTTGTACATGTGGGTCCTTTTCCCATTTTTATGATCTCTTTGGGATACAGCCCTAGAAGCAGTATTACTGGGTCAAAGGGAAGAGTGGTTCTCTTTAAGTCAGAGAATTGCAAAATACATCATTCTGGTTATCTTTCAGCTCTATGGTCTAGCCCAATTCTTGTCAGATGAACCGTTCTATCAGAATGAAGTCCAAGGCAACATGGCACCAGCTTACCAGGTACAAAGCCATTGTAGAGCTCCCTCTGCTTTTCCTTCTAAAGCTAGAGAAAGCAGCAGAGAACAAGTTCATTATTAAAAGCTTCACCTTTTTTTCTAAATCTTGGCTCATTGGCTCTTGGCTGATGAAGTCTATCCTCTTCCTATCTTCTCTTGTCTGACTGCTTCTAACCACCACAGAACTAAGAGAGCAACTTTTTAGTGCCCCCTATTTCCTTCTCCCCCATTGCTTTCTTCAAGTTTTTCTTCCCTACTGATGCTGTCTTCAGTGGCTCAAATGGGAGTCTCCTAATACTCAACGACTCTAAGCCTTTTACCTACAAAATCATAATTCCCCAAATTTCCCCCATCTAATCAATAGTCCTTTGACTATTGGGAACTTTCATCTCCAAATGTTTTATGACTTCTCATTTTTATTTAGTTTCATCCTCTTTAGTCATAAAACATGTATATGCCAATCAACTGAGGTGCTTATTATACTTGTACCTCTGACAGCTTCAACAAAATCATCCATTTCTTTGGTACTTGGAGATTGTTTCTTTAAACCACATATTTCTTTAGCTTTTTTTTAATGAATAAAAGAGACCTACCTCCTTATGTCGATTGGATTTGCATCAGTGCTTGGTAGAACATGCTAGATCCACACAACTCCTTGAGTGAAAAATCCTTTAAATCCAGGGGTCTGCTCACTTCTGAAGGAGACTGCAGCAGACTTATTTGTCAAAAGAACATGCCAGCTCTCCCCATTTTACACCACCCTTGAGACCTGGCTCTGACAGATCACATAGTAGACCTTTTATTCTCCTTCTACTCTGATCCTGGTTCTGACTCTTTTGGATTCTAGCTTTGGAACTTTTGCTAATGTATTGATGATTGACTGAGCTCCAATTTCATGCCTGAGCCTCATCAATGTTCTTCTTGATTATCATGAGACTTCTTTACATGTCATGCTTCTTTCTTGCACTCCTCACTTCTGTGTGGGAAGGATGGAGGGCATATGCATTTATACAGTGCCTATTATATGCTGGGCACTATGCTAAGTTTTTTGTTTTTATAAGCATTATCTCATTTTATCCTCACAACAGTCTGGTGAGGTAGGTGTTTTTGTGAGATCCTCATTTTACAGTTGAGGAAACTGAGGTTAAGTGACTTGCCCATGGTCAGATAGATAATGTGTCTGAGGCCAGATTAGAACTCAGGTCTTCCTGACTTCAGACCCAGTGCTCTATCTACTTCATCACCAGATACCCCTCCTTTAGTTGTTAATATAGATACTTCTTTCTGATTTTCACACCTGCGTTACCCTCCAACTTAGATGATCATAACTATGCCAGAATCTCTTTCCTGGTGGTAGCATCCTCTGATCCAATAGCTAGCCCATGGTATCTCCCTAGCTCTTCTATGGTATTATTTGTCACCAAAGGACTGCTTATAGTGCTACCCTACCTATGTTGTAGGCTAACCTTTGGTATACTTACACTAAGCACTTTCAATAACCATTCAATGCAATTGCCAAGTCTTGTTGAATCTCCCTTCAGAATGTTTCACATCTGTTCCCTTTTATTCATTCCTGTCTAGCTCTCACATTGGTTCAGCTTCTTATCGTATCTTGCTGAATTACTGCAATAGTCTTCTAATTTATTTCCCTACCTTTAATCTGCCCTGTATACAACCTATCTTCTTGTATTGGTGAAGTGAATAGAGCACTGGGCCTGGAGTCAGGAAGACCTGAGTTCAAATCTGACCTCAGACACTTAAAGCTGGGCAAGTCATTTAACTTTAGTCTGCCTTTCTTCAGACTATAAAATGAGGATCTATAAAATGAGGATCATAATAGCACCTACCTTCTAGGGTGATAGTGAGGATAAAATAAATGTAAAGTACTTAATAAACCTTAAAGTGATATATAACAGTATATATAGCTATATAAACAGTCACATCTGACTCTTTGTGACCCCACTTGGGGTTTTCTTGGCATAGGTACTCTATTGTTTGCCATTTCCTTCTCCAGCCCAATTTACAAATGAGAAAATGAGGCAAAGAGGGTTAAGTGACTTGCCCAGGGTCACACAGCTAGTAAGTATCTGAGACTGAATTTGAACTCATCAAGATGAGTCTTCCTTATTCTGCCATTATCTATTGCAGCACCTAGCTGCCCTTATACAAATGATAGCTATCATTATTGTTGTTATTATTATTAAACTGACAATAACATAGGTCTTCCTGACTCCAGGTCTGATGCTCTATTGACTGCCTCTTAGCTAGGGTTCTAGATTCTGTCTAAAACAACCTGCTTCCTATTCCTCATACACAAATTTTCACATCTCTTTTTCCATGCTTTTGTATGCAAAGGAAAGTTATCTCTGATGCATGGTCCGTACTCCCTCTCACCTCACCTTCACTTTTTCAAGTCCCTAGTTCTTTTCAAAAGTTCAGCTCTAGTTCTGTCTCTGACACAAGCCTTTCCTGATTACCCACTCCCTCTCCTCTTCTCCCACTGCAGCTGGTGGTGGCCCATGTCTCTGTAACTGCCTTCTCTATATTTTGTATTTACTTATAGTTATAGTATCTCCGTATGGTATTTTGTATGGCATCTCCATCTTTTAGCATAGATCGTAGCATATACTAGGTGATAAAATCGATGCTTTCTGATTGATTGATTGATTATGGGAGGGAAATGGAGACATAGCATCCTTGCTGCTGCCCCTTGCTTGTGTGTCTTGTTGCCTTTATTCCAGACTGTATCTGCTGGTTTGGGGAGCAGTGCAAATTAAGGGCATGGCTTCACATGCCTCTGGAATGTGGATTTTTCCCCCTCAGGAATTGCTTCCACTGGAGGCTCTGTCTCCAGGACCAGTACTAAATTAGACAAGTCTGGATAATCCAGCAAGTCGGATTTGCCATGGTGCACCTGTGTTTCACAGAGAAGGAAAAATCCGCCTGGATCCATTAAAAAAATCCTTCCCAGTCTCAACAAGGTAGTTTTGCTTTTCAAACCTCAAAGTGGCTTGAAATGAAGTAGTGGTTCTTATCTCAAGACAACAGGAACCACATGTAATGGTCCTCCACACCCACAGGGCACATCTCCTTAGGAAATGGAAAATTCTCCCCATATTTATCTTTTCCTTTTTTCACTGTGCAGGAATTGTTATAAGTTTAATAGGAGGGAGTGTGGGCTTGTGCTATCATAGGACATGTTAGAAAAAGTCAATAAACTTATTATCCTAATACTCACAGAGATACCATAGTAGGCTCTGGCCCATATGCCTGCCTTAATGGGAAGATGAAAGACCTGCTAATGACATTTATTTCACATCTAAATAGCAGACAGAATGATAACTGAACGTCCTGTCTTTTCCTGGGTGTTGCTCTGGAGGTAGTGGGACCAAATGGCTGTGGCTGACCTTGCTTTTCAATTAAATTGACTAGAGATAAGATCTATATTGTTTCTGCAATGTAGAGATCAGTAGACATGTGGATGAGAAATTTCTTTGCCTCTGCCAATGGGAAGAACAAATGAAATACGTCTGTACTTTAAATTAAGCTATGTCTTTTCTGTGATGCTTCATTTTTCACTCAACCACTGAGGCTTCCTGCTTCATAATGATGCACAGTTTTGGAAGCTGATAGGACAAGGACATAGTGAGTAACTTATAGGCACTGACTTACTTGTGAATGTTATCACCAAGTTGCCATATACAACCCATGCATTTTTATTGAGTGCTCTGGCCAACAAGGTGGAAAATACAGTATTGGCTGCTGAGGGATATACAAAGAAGATACAGCCCCCTGTTCTGAGAGATTTTATGATCTAGTTGAGGAGATATGCTAAGCCTAGGATAACTGAATGTCCAAGTTGTGAATTATAGGCATCAAATTCAGGGCAGAAATGACAAGTGTTTTTTTTTTTAAAAAAAGAATGGATCCTTGTAGATATGAATGGTCTGGGAAGGCTCTCCTGAAGATGGGAGATTTAGTCTGTTGCCTTGAAGGGTTAATTGGATTTAGATAGTCAGTGTTAGGTATTTTAGGATGGGAGACGTGGGGAAGAAAACTAGAAAAATTTGTTATATTCATTACTGAGCTCAGAAATTGTGTAAGTTGACCTACAAATCCTATATTCCCCAGTTCCCTTTATTCTAGTCCCTTCTCTTCAAGATCACCTTCCATTTATACTATTTATATATCTTGTATGGAAATACAAGATTTGCAGGTTGTCTCTTCTATTAGAATGAGAGTTTCTTGAGGGAAAGGAGCATGATTTATTTAGTTTTTAACCCTTGTATCTTCAAACACAGCACAATGTCTGCCACATAGTAAGTGATTAATAAATGTATACTGATTGTTCTCTTGCTTATAACTAAAGAAAACACAAACAAAACCAAATTCAAAATAAATCTTAACCTGACATATTAAAAAAAGATTCATGAAACTTCTTGGATGCCCACATTCATCAGCTAGATCTCTGGGTATGATGCCATGTGATGTGAAGAAGGTACAAACTCAGAAACAAAGGATGAGGGTTTCCCTTGAAATGCTCTGAGATGAAAGAGAAACAAATCGTCTTCAACTTTGTTCTCTGGGTTATTTGGAAATGTGAATTCTTGGGCGTTGTTGGAAAGTTTGGCCTGAGTTTCAGATGCTGCTGGGATGGCTCATTCTGATCACTTAGTACTCATCACCTCTGGGCTATTATTATTAACCATTATGCTTCTGCAATATTTGCACCACTATCTTTTACTGGTTGGAAAAACTCTGGCTAACTGTCTGTCTCCTCAAAATATCCCTTTTATCCCCCTTATCTCTCTCTTATTTTATACAAATGAATCTTGGTGAATGGCTTGGAGAGTGTTCTTAGTTCTTAGGGCAATGAAAATTATGCTGAACCCAGAATCAGGAGAAATCTGGGTTCAAATCCTACTTCTGATACTTGACTAGCTATGTGACTATGGGCAAATTGCTTAATCTTTCAATACCTCAATTTAGTAGCAACTAATTTCCCAGAGCTATTGGAGCACAGAGCACTTTGCAGACCAAAGTGCTGTTAGTGTCACTAATTATTTTCTTTTCCTGTTTCTTCCCTCCCCATTCCCCCCTTCCCTCTGGGATCCTTTAAGGTACAGAAATACTATTTATTACATATAATATTGTAATAACATCACCTCCTTTCAGTTATATAGTCATTCATGAATCTTTCAATTATAGGATTGGAAGTTCTATAGGGTTTATATAGTATTATCTTACTATCTTTAGGTGGGAACCCAAAGTAACCATTTTAGACAAAGTAAGAATCTTTCAAATAGCTTTGGAGATGAAGATTTCACATACTATGTTATCTTTCAAAAGATATTCCAGTGTCTAATGATTCAAACTATCAGGAAATGCTTCCTTGCATTTGATCCCAGGTTTTAATATTACAGTTTCAAAAGACTATTGCCATCTTGTTCAACAGAGGAAAACATTTGGTCTCTATCTAATTGCCCTTTCATATACTTGAAGAGACTTCACTAATGTTCCACTATGATGGCTTATTGTGGCACAGGAGCAACCTTGGGTTATGGAAAGCTGTGTCTATGATGGGCAAGGTCTGGCAGGTCCTATGAGCTGGAAAGGTTTCCAGTATGGGCCCAGCAACCAGCTGCCATCCAAAGATCAGCCTAGATTAGTCTAGAGAGACTCATCCCAGAAATTTGACCCTTACACAGTTTAATTCTTTTACCCATAATAATTCATGAAACCATCTGTAAAGACCCAGAGAGGCTGAGGTCTGTGTTGACTGAAGGAGTGTCTGGATGGATGTAATTACAGATCTTTTGAAACATATACTTGAATGAGAATTGGCTATGGAGACAGCCTGGATTATAAACCTGATTCTACCATTTATGAGTTTTACTTCAGTTAAGGTCCTCCTCCATAAGATGAGGGGATTGCAGAGGATGACCTCTAAGGTCTTTTCCATATCTAAAATGATATGATACTATAAAGTATCCTTGACACATTCCTTAAGTCTTTCTTGAGTTAAGCTGATCATTTCCACACTGAAAGTCAAACAGTATAGATTATTATGAAAGAGTCAAGGCAATGCTTTGATTTTTTAGATTTAGGGCTGGCTAGAGAATTAAGGAGAACCAGCATAACATAATAGAGTGTTGGCTATGGGGTTAGGGAGATTTGGGTCAAAGTCCAAACCCTAATACTTATCAGGTGTGTGGTTGTGGGCAAGTCACTTAACCTCTGGGAACTTCCAACAATTCTCTATGATTATAAGTTATAGTGCCCTTCCAAGGACACTTGGAAGTCATTGAAATCACATGTCATTTATGAGAAAACTAAGGACTTGCTAATGGCTTCCAGAACTTTCTTTGTTCTTGTAGCCACTTGTTTTTCAACTCAATGGAGCAAGAGGGACCAAGTGGTGAATTTTCAAGTCATTGTTATCCAGAAAAGTAGGAGTACTTGGTTGTGGTTGATGCTAAGTTGTTTCAATTGTGTCTGACTCTCTGTGACCCCATTTGGGGTTCTCTTGGCAAAGATAATGGAGTGGTTTGCAATTTCCTTCTCTATTTCATTTTACAGGTGAGGAACGGAGGCAGACAGGGTCACCCAACTAGCAAATGTCTGAGGCCAGATTTGAACTCAGGTCCTTCTGATTCCAGGGCTGGTGCCCTATCCATTGTCCCAGCTAGTAGCTCCCAGGAATACTTGGGAGTGTGTGGCAAATAAACACATCCTGTTATTTACCACAGGGTTGGCTCCTTCCTCTTTTCTCATCTACTTTCCCTTTCTTTGGCTGTTCTCACCTTCCTTTTACTTATCTCCCCATTTCCTTGTATACTTTTTGGTGGAAAATTGAAGTATGGGGGAGTGCTGAATGAATGAGATTAACTTCGTTACCCTGCACCCACACCTGTGTGTGGTGAAGAAATGAACAATGGAACAAATTTTATTTCTGCCAGTAGATGATATTACTGAATCTCTTCAGGTTGTCTGAGCTTACCCACCTGCTTTATGGTCCCCTAACCTGTAATACTCAAGACCTGGGATCATAGGTTTAGATTTTCTTGTTGTTAAACATCTATTTATTCAGTTAAAGGAAGATCAGACCATCAGGGAATTATCTTCAAGGTTTTTGCAAATTCTACAGGGTTTTAGCTCTGACCATTCTTAGATCACCCCATTAGTTTTAGTATCACAACATCCCAATTAGGGCTAATTATAATTTCTGTTCTTAATTCCCATTTCCAGGATGGATAAATTCAGCTTTGTTTTTTTCCGGGGTAGGGGACAAACTAAAGAGGTGAAGGTTATCTGTAGGGTAACCCCTGGGGGAGAAGCATGCATGAATTCTTGCTTTAATAATTGATGAAATCTATGATTTATTGATACAAGTACTCACTTCACTGATACAGATTCAGAATGAAACCCTTCCATGCCTTGATCTTGGTTTAATGAGTTGGTGTCTAAAAAAAATTCATCATCTTGTCACCAACCTTCTGGTAATGAAGTTATCTGAATTTAGGAAGACAGTTGATACCTTTGCTCATATTGGAAGACTTTCCATTTTAATAGCACCTGCTAAAGTTTGTGCTGATTGCAGAGCCTTTAAGTCTCCAATGTTACCTCCCCCCCACCCCTATGGATAAGGCAGAATCAAATCTAGGGTGAAATGAGTGGAACTTTTGTCCTGGGGGCTGAAATTTAGAGGGTGTTGATGACATTTGTATTTCTGCAGGTAGAAACAATTGAGCTTAGCACTTCTTATCAAGAATAGTTTCATCCTTGGGGTGGCTAGGTGGCACAATGCGGTGGCAGTGTGGCTAGGTGGTGCAGTGAATAGAGCACCAACCCTGGAGTCAGGAGGACCTTGGTCCAGCTCTGCTTCCTCTTGCCATAACCGATTTCCCAGGAATTGTGTCATGGTGTATGGAATCTTTTGCTTTCCTTCCATGAGACCTTGTGTCCTGAGTTTCAAGACCTTTCCCCTACATACATCTAGGGGAAATTTTTGAATTTTTTTGAATTGAAAAATTTTTGAAATTTTTTATTTGCCTTGATACAAGGCAAAATGGTAAGCCTTTGTGGAGAATATTTTAGAATTTCAATTCAGAATAAACTCACTTAGAATACCTATTTAGTGGGTTGTCTGATGTTAGCTTCAAATAGTTGTTTTTACTCCCCAGGAGGATAAGATACCAAAGGGGATTTTTTTTCACATAACAAGGAAACCCAGGATAGCCTAAACAATTTTCTTGAGTTCCCTTTGCCTTTCCTTGATTTGAATGGTATTTTAGAAATGAAACTAAAAAAAAATTTATTAAACACTTATTATATGCAAGACTATATTCATGACCTAATGAGTCTGTTTAAAAAAATGTGCAAAGCACTGTGATGAATGTTGTTGCTTCCTCAAGGAGCTTATATTCTATTTGGCGATTGGGATATAATGTGTGCAAGTAAGTAAATACAAGATATATACACACACATTTTAAAAGGGAGTATATTAAACACTAGAAAGATTAGGTACATAAGTTGTTGTAAAATTTTGTTTAGTCCTTGGAAGTGTTCTTAAATTCTAGTCCTTCTATTATACTTTGGGAATCAGGAGAGGCCTTATGTCCAAGGTAAGACCTGAGCAATAGCTCAGGGAACTAAAGAAAACTAGAGAGTCTCTTAGGTAGAAGTGAAGAAGTATGTTTGGACATGAAGAACTGTACAATGGATGGAGGTAGAAGCTTGGGGTTAGAGATATATATTTCTGTAAGAGGTCCTGGTGGGTGCCTAGTTCCAACCTTTGGGAACACTGATTTTGAGAAAAATACTGATTTAAAAAATTTCCCACCATGGCTACTGTCCTGATGATTTGTGTAAAAGTACAAAAATTGTCTGTGGGGAGTGCTGAACTTGTAAGTCTTCTGGTTAGGGATTGGGAGGAGGGAGGTATGTATTCTTTTGGAAGGAGTATAGCACTTAGAAGCAGGTTCCTGGCACTGACGCATGGGTGCTTCCATCTCAGGTGATCTGGGAGTGTTCCAAAACCTCATTATACATGACTTTCTGGGATGGGGGATAGGTATTATCTTTTGGAAGAAAAGTAGAATTGTAGAGTAGCTATAGAAAGAAATGGAAATTAATTTACAAAGAACTTAGCTAGCATGAAAGACAAAGAAGAGAAAATAGTTGAGTTCTTCTAAACCTTTTAGTGAAACTCCAACTAACTGCACCTTTTCCCTAGCTTAACAGTTCACATTTATGGAATGTGCTACAATTCAGAAAGTGCTTTCCTTGTGATTGTGGTTAGTAGTGCAGTGTGATGTAACCAACTAGAATTTATAGCTGTAAACAGCCAATATATGACAGTTAATGTATTAGATCTATGGATTTATGAGAACAAAACAAAACCCTCCAAAACAACAACAACAAAAATAGACCCTGATCTTAATGAACTTACTTGCTTTCTATCTTTGAGGCAGAAGATCTGGAGTTAAGTCCCAGCTCCAGAACTGCTATCTGGATGATCTTGAACAATTTTCTTAACCACTTTGTGCTTCAGTTTCCACATCTGTAAAATGAGAATAATTTTGCATTACCAATCTCATAAGCATGTTGTGAGGGGAAGGCTTTGGAAAGCTTAAAGTGGTGTATTGTTTTGCAGAGGTAACTGAGGCTTAATGGAAGTTGAGGGATTTGTCTAAGGTCACACAGGTAGTACAGTAAGTAGAGGAGCTGGACACACCTCTCTCTCCACATCCATTGTTACAGCATGGTGCCAAGGCATGCCAATCACCTCTCAACAATTCTATACACAGTGTTTCTATAATTATGGTCTATATTAGGCCAAAATGTAAAGGAGGTGAAATTTGTTTTTAGGTGCCTTCATCCCCCTATCATGCCCAAATCCTTTTAGTCAAACCTAGTTTTAGCCAAACTCCAACAATTCCCAGTGTTACCTCCTGTTTCTCCAAAACCCCTTCTTGGTATGTAGCACCTTTTTCCTCCCTCTTCCTAACACACCATGCTGCCTCTGTGCTAGGCTTTTTTCCTCATCTTCTACCAAAAATGAACTGATTACACATATACACACAGACATATTTATTGTATGTATACATATATATATGTAAAATTGTTCCTTATTATCTATTTCCCAATCCAGTTGTTCCTCATACATGTTTAGTAATGGTTTAATGGATTACCTTCCTCAGATAAAAATTTGTTCCCAGCCTTCACCCAAAGTGGTGACTCATAATGCCAATTTTTGGATCAAACCTTTTTTTCTTAAGTATCTGACTATACTGCTTATGCATGAGGCTGGCTTTAGAGCTATCTTTGGCAATTTTCCTCTTCCTTTGTTCCCCCATGTATTCTCTAGGTTTTTCTTATGTTGGTATTTTAAATTCCTTTTGAGAGAAAACAAACAAGTAAGGAATTTAGACCATCAAGAACCATGGAATTTTTCTACATTTACTAATAACCAGAGAAAGGCAGATTCACCTCATCTATGTCTGTTGGGGCCAGTGAAACTCTGCCACAACTCCTACAACTGTAAGGGTACCTCTTTTTTTTGCCTTTGGCCTGTTCTCCTTGGTTCAGGCTACCTAGAACCCATCGGTGCTGCTTGACTGTTCAGATGGCTTGGTTCAATGGGAGTTACAAAGTGTTTTCCTTCTGGTGAGATGGAGGATCACCAGGACTTACCATCCATCCCGCCATTACATCTTAAGTTCTTCTGCTCTTACTGTTGCTCCACTTCTGTTCCCTACAGACACCTCTCACTTCCTGTTGCCATCTAACCCATTGAATGGCATAAGGACCCTTGAGCTTGGCCATCTGACCATCCACTTACCCTTTAGATTTATTAGTCTTTTTTTATCTGCCAGGCAGATGAAAGAATGAAACAAACACTTATTAAGTACTTATCATGTGTCACTATTCAAAGTGCTGGGGATACAAACAAGCAAAAAAAGATAGTCTCTGTCCTCAAGGACTTGATATTTTAATGAGAAGAGACCATATACAAGAGGGAGCTGAAAGCTTGGCAATGATGAAGGTGTGGGGGTTGTGTACAGTTTTGAATTCCAGAATGAAGATAGGGCCCCTCCACAAAAGTGAGATTCCAAGAGGAATGGGAGAAAAAGGTGTGTGTTGGGGGGGACTATGGAGGTGTATACCAGCATGGGCAGACTGCAGAGATGGTAGATTGGCTCTTCCAGGGTGAGGAGGCCTTAGATGCTGAGGGAAGTTACAGGATGAGCTAGTAGCAGAGGAGTTTTCCTTCCTTCTCTCCCTCCTTCCTTCCTTCCTTCCCCCCCCCCCCCCCCCCCCCCGCCTTCCCTCCTTTCCTCCCTTTCTTCATTTTATTTCTAGATTTGTATATGTATTTTTCACTTGGTCAGGTCTGTAATTTCATCAGTGTAATAAAAGGTAAAAAATAAAATGTAATTAAAATCTTAATGTGGAAACTCCCTCCAGTGGTACAGATCAACAACTTACAACTTATACTCCTAGAAAGTTGTGAGGCTCTGAGAGGTTCAATGATTGACTTTGTTCACACAACTAGTATGTATCAGAGATAAGACTTGAATCTCATCTTGCTGACTTCCAGTCTGGTCCTCTATCCACATTGCCCATGGGCATTCTTAGGCAAGTCAAATCTTGTTATAATAAACCTCATAGAACATTGGGAAACTTTTCATTGTAAGAGCATGTTCTTAAAATTTGTTATCACTCATTATCTCTGACTGTAGGGACCATAGAATCAGAGAATATTAGATTATTAGAGATGGAACAGACATTAGAGTTCATCTAGTCCAACCTTTGATTTTCAGATAAGAACAGAAAATTAAATTGGGTCCAACCTCTTAGTATTGAATTGAGAAGTGAATATAAATTATGTGAGAATGGTGGGGATGGGGGTGGGGAAAGATATATTGTGTACACATTTTTATCCCTTTTCCTTTTAGTGTGTATTTTGCTTTTGTGGGTTGTATGGAAGTATGGGTAAGTTTTTGTCTGATGGTTGAGATATTTGAAATGAAGCAGGATTTAAGGATGACTTGTGGGACATTGGAAAGCTCTGGCACCTAGGAATCATGTCTCTCCTCTAACTGTGTGACCCTGGGTAAATCATTTAGCCTCCATGGGTCTCAGTTTCCTCATCTATAAAACGAGGTGGTTGGATTCCAAATAGCCTCTGAGGTCTCTTCTAGTTCTGGTTCCATGGTCCTGAGGATACATTATTCCTTTGTGATAAAAAAGAGCTGTGATGGTTTTCTTTCACCTTTTCCCTTCCTTTGTCTCAGGGATTAGATGCTTTTGTGGTAGAGGCTGACAGTTCATATGGACCCAAACCTCATGGAGAGCTTTAAGGAGTTTCATCAATGGGAAGGGTGGGAGAAAATGCTTATGCTAGATTATTCCTTGTAATCAGATTATATAAAAAAAACACTTCTAACATAAGCAGCTGGTGTAGTGGCAGAATACTAGATTTGAAGTCAAAGAGACCTGAATTCAAATACTGCTTTGGACATTTAACATATATTCCATATATGACCCTGGATAACTCCCTTAACAGATCTCCATCTGAAATAGTAATGGTATTTTGAAGATCTTCCCTGCCCCTTGTATTTGCAATCAAACAGGTACTTAGCACCTTGTTCCGAGTTCATGATTATGTCAAGTATTAAGACCAAGAACTTGTGAATCCCACAGTGGGATGGACTTGCTCATGTAACAGGAAGGGGCTGGAACAGGGAGGAGCTAATACCTTATATAAAAAAGTCCAAGCTAGAGAGCCAGAATTTCTAGGAGCAAGCAGCATGGAGGCTGAGGATCTAAGAATTGAAAAGAGAACTGAGAACTGAACTGAAAACTGAGAAGAACTGAGAAATGAGAAGAGAGAAGATTTTGAGAACAGAACTTGTGGTGGCAGAACTTCTGCTGAGAACTGCAGAGAACTTCTGAGGGCCAGCCAGAGCTGCCAAGAACTTCTGAGGGCTGGCCAGAACTGCTGGGAACAAGAACTGAGAAATGAGAAGAAAGGAGAACTGGGAGGAAGCATGACTGTGATGCTGGTACTTTGTCTGTCTGTTTTGATGTTATTTTGTCTCAGACCTTGTTGTTGGGCATATGTTGATTTCTCAGGCAGAAAGTGAATAGATGAAGATGTGGGTATGGCTTTGTTAAGCTTTGTCTTCCCAGGAGCAGAAACTGTGAAGGACTTGAGGTGGACCAGACACTGTGAGCTTCAATGTGGAACAGGAACTGCATAAGAAGCTGGACAAAGAACTGAGAACTATCTGCCTTTGAACCCAGGTGGCAGTTGGATAGATTTGGGCAGGAGCTGGGACCATGGAAGAGGAACCACGGAAGCTGAGAGCCTGCCTTGAGTCAAGACAAAAAAATCTCTCCTTGGGCATTTAATAAAAACTGAGATCATGATTTACTGTGGCCTAGGGGTGGAGAACTTTGACCTTTACATTTAGATGATTGAGTTAAGGATCTACTAATTAAGGATGATTGGAAACTAATCTCCAATTAAGAAGAAAGTTTTTGATTGAAGAGATTAAGACAATGTGACCTAGGGGTGGAGAACTTTTGACCTTTGTACTTTGTGATTGAATTAAAGTCTTGCTAAATGATTGAGTTACTAAATGAATGTACTTTGTTTAAAACTATGTGACCACTTTGGTGAAAACTATGTGGCCATTTTAGTGATAAATTGTTATGCCATAACATTGTGAATGCTGTATTTTAATTTTCTGTGAATGCTTTGTCTTAGTTTGTTACTGAATAGAGAGTTCACTATACTGTGTAATCATAACCTTTAAAGCTGCTCACAGCAGCAGTCCTCTGGAAAGCTGCTCATGCTTGACTTTATACCATCTCAGTTTCCCCATTGGTAAAATGGGGACAATAATAGCACTTACCTCACAGGGTTATTGAGAGGATCAAATGAAATAACATCAAAATGCTTTACCAACCTTAAATCACTATATAAATTCCTGCTATTAATATGCAGGATCCCTCTTTGTGACAGTGCACATTGAAATAGGATCTAACCCATACCTGTTTTGTACATGTCTCTGTCTCCCAATAATATCCTCCAATATTAGACCATGTGTTTCTCAAGGGTGTTGTTCAGTTGTTTCAGTCATGTCTGACTCTTTGTGAGCCAATTTGGGGTTTTCTTGGTAAGGATACTGGAGTAGTTGGCCATTTCCTTCTCCAGCTCATTTACAGATGAGAAACTGAGGCAAACAGGGTCAAATGACTTGTCTGGGGTCACACAGGTAGGAAGTTCCTGAGGCCAGATTTGAACTAAGGAAAACTAATCTTTCTGACTCTAGGACTAGTGCTTTATCCAGTGCATCACCTAACTGCCCCTTCTCAAGGGTAGGGAGTTCTTGTTTTCTATTTATGTGGACTCCTCTCCCCTCCTTAGCGCTTTCTGAGATATTTGATTGTACTTATGCAGGGATATAAAACAGGGAGGTAGGGCCCTGATGACAGTAGTGTTTTGGTTAGTGTACAATTCATGTTTTGTGGCTTTTTATGCTAACTTTCTTGGAATTTTCTCCTGGAGCAAAGATATTCCTTGGTGGATAAAAAGGGGGAGTTGGAAATGTGAAGGGGAAAAATTAATCTACAGAACTGAGCTGGAGAGAGACAGATTGGGCAGGCATGTGACAAGCAGAGTCTGAAATTCATCTGCCATTCAGGCCCCATGGCCATGTTATCGTCAGTCCTTCCTGACTGTATTAGGTTTGTGAAACATAATGAAGTTACCAAGTTGCAATTCTGCTCTGTTAGCAGCCATCAGGGAATGAAGCTTTTCAGTTTAAGTCCTTGATAATTTGAAAAGTGAGTCAGCCGAAAGACAAGTATATGAAAGGAAAAATCTCCCCTCCCCCACACCTTCTAATAAAAGAAAGCTATATGGGAGATGAGCTAATTCATAGGTTTTTTGAAGGCAATTCAGAATATAAGCATCGGAGCGAGTTTTTCAGAAATGTGCCTGAAAATCAGGCCTCTGTATTTTCATTTAGAAGACAAGCCTATTCCCTCCTTCCTTCTCCCGTCTAGAAATCATTTTCTGCCTTCTATACTTAATTTAAAAAAGAATTCCTACGTGAAAAACTAGCTATGCACTTCTGAACTCTGGTCTAGGAAGTTAAGAATTTTCTAGGCCCTTTTTGGAGATTCCTGTTTTGAATCTGTTGATCTATCAACTCTTGAATGTTGTGAAAATCTCCTTTCTCAATCTTCCCCGAGGGCCTGTACAGTTTACCCAACCAAACAGCACACTCAAACAAATTAGAAGAGAAGATGTACTGGTCCTAGACTCTTACCCCAGAATTGTCCTGAATCTTTGATGTTTTCTTTCTCTATTTTGGATACCCTTTCCAGAGATGAATCTTATGAGTCTTAACTTGGAGTTGGGTTTCTGGGCCTAATGTCTATCATTTTCAAATCTGTTATTAGTCCATTTATAGTTCACTTATTGACAGGACCAGGAATAAAGAAAATAAAGTTCTTTAGGTATAGTTCTTGAGAAAAACAGTGGTTCACAGGATAGACTCACTGATTGAACTGAGAGGGAGTAACTTTCCCAAGGAAGTGAGAGTCAAAAATTTAGCTAGGATTTCTGACTCTCAAATCTCCTACACTGCTAACAGCAGCAACTACAATAATCAAATACTCAATAAAGATATCCCAGGAACTGTGCTATGTCCTGAGGAAATAAAGACAAAAATGAAAAAAAAATCCTTATCCTCATGGAATCTATTTTCTATTGCGGGAGACATGGACATATATAAAGTCAAAGAGTGTATTCATTTTCTCTCTTTCTCCCTCTCTCCCTCCTTCCCTCTGTCTCCCTCTCTCTCTCCCCCTCCTAGAGATAGGCTGGTTGAATCTGTCCCTTAGAGTTCCAGGGTACCCTGGAAGGGTTTTTGGGCATCTTTTCACTACTCCTACTGACTTGAGCTCCCATCAGCTATTTTTCTCTCATTGTGAGGTGCCAATGATTAGGTCTTCAGTTATTTTTATCCATTTAATTTCAATGAGTGTTTCTGACATTTTCTTTGAAGATATAGGAAGGATAAACTACAAACATTTCCCCTAACACCTTGGAGCATACTTTTTCCTATGCTGTCTTGGTCTCTGGGGAGAGTAGGTTCACTCCTAACAGGGTTCCTATGTAACATTGGTCCCACTAAGCTAAATATCTAGTTGCATCATGACTGCAAGATGAGTTCTTGTTTCAACTTTTCTGGTCTGGGTCAGGAAGGCACACTCTTGCTCCAGCATCAAAGCTGGGCTGATGGTAAAATTCAGCCTGAACTCCAATTCCTGGATTCCTTTGGTTTACTAGCCTGACTTTCAGATCAATCTTCACATAAAATTAATAATTTAATTAATTAAAATGAATAAGGTTAATCTTCACATTCTCCACCATGCTGTCACTGAGAAATCTCGTCATCTTACAATATCCAATCAGCCTTGGTTTTCAATCTCCTGATTTTCACATCCTTCTCCACTTAAGGAAGAGGAGACAGGACAGATAACTCCTTAGAGATCTCTTCATTGTTGCTCTATTCTCTATCATACTCCTCTCCTACCAGGTACCTCTTCCCCTTGCCCCTCATCTCCCTTTTCAGCTTTCTTTTGTATGTTATATTTCCCCATTACACTGTAGGATCCAGGGCATGGACTTTTTTTTTTTTTTTGGTATTGCTAGACCCAGTTCCTTAGCACACTTCCTGGCACTTAGCAGGAACTTAATAAATATTTATTGACTTAAAATAAAAGGACAGAGAGGCCAACAACTGAGGCCCTCTCACAGAGCCATGTGGCTTCAGAGAGAAGGCCACAAGGCCTCTCTCCCTTTATAGCACTGTGTCTCACCAGACTCCTTGAGTATTGAGATGCCCCAAGAATATAAATAAAGACAGTGGGATAAGGAGAGATTTATTATTGTTCAGTCATTTCACTCATGTTTTACTCTTTGTGACTCCATTTGATGTTTTCTTGGCAAAGATACTGGTATGGTTTGTCATTGCTTTCTCCAGCTCATTTTACAGATGAGGAAATTCAGGTAAAGAGGGTAAGGATTTACCAAGGGTCATATAGCTAGTAAGTGAGGCTGGATTTGAACTCAAGTCTTCCTAACTCCAGGCCTGCTAATCTATCCTCTATGCCACCTAGCTGCTAAAAAGAGGTAGCTGAAGTCAACTAAAGCCTTTTGAATGTTTTCAAAGTCAAAGAACCACCCATCCACCACATGATTAACTGACCAAAGTTAGTTATGGAATGTCTTTACATGCTCAAAGTCTTCTCTAAGGCACGACTCTCCTGGAGTCAGCATCCTTAACTTCTCCAGGTCTCTAGAGGTGACACTTTCATAGGCAATCTGCTATTGTACCACACACAACATTATATAAACATATGTAGAATATACATACAAAATAAATACAAAGTCAATAGCAGCTCACATGTACATAGAAAAGTACTTTATTTCCAGGCATCATTTCATTTAATTCCTACAACAACCCTTTGAGATTGGCATTATTGTCATCCCCATTTTATAAATAAGGAAATTTAGGTTCAAATACGCAACATACACATGGCTAGTCAGCATCTGAGACCGTATCCAAATCAAGATCTTCCTGAATTTGTCACTCTCATGTCAACTTTATAGGATGTGTAAGGAAAGGGATTCTTCTTAGTAAAGGAAAGGATAATACAACATCATGTGCCTTACTTTAGATTATTTTTAGTGCTCTACAACTGTCTGGCAGATTGAGTAAAAAAATCTAGCAGCCCCAGGGTATTTTCATAGTTTCTCTCACACTTAGCTATGTTATAGCAGTGATGTATCTAACGGCAAGGAAGGACACTAGCTTGAAGGGGTGATGATGCTCAGAGTACAAAATTCTTCTCAAAATTGCAGAATCTCAGGACTTGGAAGGGACCTCAGAAACCATCTGGCCCAAATTGTACCAGGGGAAGAATTTTCTTTGCTCAAAGACCACAGGGAAGAGGTGCCCATTGTTGTTGTGGCTCTTTGTCCTTTGTTCATGAAGAGGCCCGATGACCTCACAAGGGTCATTACCTCCTGAAGCACTTTTTTAAAGACAGTTTTCTCTTTTAGGGAGAGTGTCTTACAGGGGTCTTTGGGCCATAATATGCTCATCTGTAAAACAAGAAGATCAGGCTAAGGTCATTTCTGTCTTTAATATTCAATGGTTTAATTATACGAGTCCTTTTACTATATTTATAGAGAATTCCAACTCAGTATGCACAATTTTACATCAATGGAATCAAAAAAAGACCCAATATGAAGTGGGACACTGTGCAATTATAATAACTGGTCTTGGCTCCAAAGAAGAGATGAGGTAGACCCTCTTCTGTTGTAGGACAGGTGGGGACCCATGAGTTTGGAAAGTTGCCTATGTAGTCACACACAGTAAAGCATAAAACAAATAAATAAAAAAGAGATAAAAAAATGTCAATGGGATAATAGTTGCTCCAATTCTAGCAATGAAACCCTAGACTCCAAAGAAGATACATATTCAGAGCATAATGAAAAATTAAACATGTGAAAGTATAGAATTTGTCTCAGGAAGCAGGAAATGATTTCCTGAATGCAGCTGGATCATTTGAATACATCAATATTGAAATCTTAAAAAAAATCTGAACTGGGTGAATGGGAGTAGGAAGAGGAATTTGGCAACTTCTGCTCTAATGTTCCCAAGAATACAATCCTGCTCCAGTCTGACTCCAGCTTACTGTTTGACACTAAGTGGCTTACTAAATCCCAGTTAGTCACCTTAATTTCCCTACTTTACTTTCTTTCCTTTTTTTTTTTTGGAGGGGCAATTGGGGTTAAATGACTTGCCCAAGGTCACATGGCTAGTTTTTTTTGGTGTGTGTTTTAAGTGTCTGAGGTTGGATTTGAATTCAGGTCCTCCTGACTCCAGGGGCAGTGCTCTATTCACTGTGCCACCTAGCTACCCCTCCCTACTTTTCTAAGGGGCTAGCCCTCCCCTTGTTAGAGAAGGGCTCATTTCTTTATTGGAATCTAGCATCTAGTATAGATAGCACCTGACACATAGTAGGGTCTTAATAATTATACTTGTTTGACTGACTCTAATTGAGGACTTGGGTTATGTTAGATATTGACCTTTGAGGCTGAATTTGGGAATCACACACTGTTTACTTTAGCCTCTAGGTTTCTCTACCCACAGGAGAGGATGAACATTTCATTCATCTTTTAAACTGAAAACCCTTTCTGCCTTGGTGAAGGAGAAATAATAATAACAATGATGTTAAAATATCTTAAAATATTAAAGTGAAGTTTGATTGCCATATCAATAATTCAAACATGGCAAGCCCAAGTAAAATAGATTGAAAATTCCTTTCCTGGTTAGTGTGGCACATTTCATGGCAGACTGATAGAGCTGGAACAATACAGCTGAAGGCTGGAAAGCCTGAGAAACTTTTCATGTTAAGCCCTCCAATATTAGCCTCGCTGCTCTCACAGCCATTGAGAGCAGGGGAGAGTCATGAAAGATAAGAGTTATGCATTTTGGAAATTCACATGTGGGGAACCTGACTCAGGTCAGTTTGAACATTCTAATAACTCATAGTCTGGTGGACACTCATTTGTTTTATAGCCCATGGTGCCAATTTTGTTCTTGGGTGAAATTTTGCCTCTGGTAAAAAGTGGGCCTTAAGAATTATTAAAATCTCTTTCTCCCTCTCCTCTCCTCTCCTCTCCTCTCCTCTCCTCTCCACAAAGTAATTCAAGCACACTTATGCCAGTACATGAGGGTTTATGACATCGTCTGTGACATGATGAGGTATGGATTATTAGAGACCAGAGACCTCTTGTACAGGTACCATCCTCAGGGAAAGAGAACATCTGGATATGTCAGGCACATAGTCAACAGCTTAGCTTGGGACAATTTGTTTCATCACTGGCATTTTTCTGTTGACATTACATTTTTCTGACCATGCTCACAGCTGGTGACATAATGAATTGAAGTCGCAGAGTGCACCTTCCCCAAGGAACACAGACATCAGATGTATCTCACTTGGGCCACCTGAACTTGCAGAGAGCCACAAAGGATTTATTTATTAGTAAAGGAACCCGGGATTCCCCAGGCCCACCATGGCTGCTGCATCAGCCAACTGAATCAAAGACTGGTTCCTTAATCTATCTCACATAGACTGTTGAATGGTGCTGTTCTGCTTTCAGATCCCCCCAGACTTGGCCTTCTGGGACCTACAATAAATATTGTTTGGATCATTATCATCTTGTTACAGTTAGGAATCCTAGTAGGTGTAATTGCTGGAGGATGTCACCTGACAGCTACCTCTTTCCCTTCCTTTGCCACATGTCTTTCCTTGACCCTGCCTGATTGATGCTGTTAGAGAAAAGAACCTTTCCAGCATCTTCACTTTGACGTCGTTCCCCCAATGAGCCAATCCTGTCTTTCCTTCCTCTCCTTGGTGTAAAGTCAGGAGAGAAAAAGGAATGAAGAAGAGGCAAAATGAGAGGGAAATAAGAAGGTATCAGGGAGGGTGTTGTGGGAAAAGGTCCCATCTATTCAGGAGTGGAAAAAATTCCTCTAAGAAAGAACTAGAATGCTGATTTTTTTTTCTCAATTTCACTTCATGCCCTGAGTATTAGTGGAAGTTCAGAGTGCTGGGGATAGCAGATACCTTAGACATCATTGAGTACAGATCCTTTATTTTATATACAAGGAAACTAAGGCTCAGAGAGCAGTGACTTGCCCATTGATACGGACCCTAATTTGATCATGAACATTACAGAGTAAACTCCTTTTTTTGGTATGCTTCTATAAATTCATTTTAGCTTGTGCTAGAGATTTTGGATAGCATGGAAGGAGCCAGAGGTCTGAATAAGTTGAGGTGGGAAGGGAAGGAAGATTTTTATGAAAACTTAGAATGTTGGAACTAGACATTTGTTTTAGACATTTATCTAGTTCAATCACCTAATTTTTTTATATGAGGAAAGTAATGTCTGGAGAGGGAAAACAAAGTTACCCATAGACAGTGAGTGGATGAATCATAACTTGGTTTCAGGTCTCTTGACTCCAGTTTCAGGGTTTATTTTATTAGACTTCCCTGCCCTGGCAAACAGAGGCTGCCATTTTTTTGTAGTGAATCCTGCTGCTTTCATTTAGGGAAAACTTTGGAGTAGTATCATAATGGAGAAAGATCTCTGGTTAAGGAGTCTGAAAGCCTAACTTTAGACCCTGTCTCTACCACTTATCAACTGTGTGATTTCACTTGCTTCTCTGAGCTTTGGTTGGTGCCCTAATCCAGCAAATTTTTCCTTCCCTCCCTCCTTCCTTTCCCTCCTTCCTTTCCCTCTCTCCTTCCTTTCCCTCCCTCCTTCCTTTCCCTCCTTCCCTTCCAGGTGTAGCTTGCCCCAAAAAGGCAGAGGGAAAAGAGTCTGAGAAGATTCTTCTTTTCTTAGCTAATTACCTCTCAAGTAGTCTCAAACTCCCTTTGTCTCCAACTATCCCATTAGAGATATAACCTGTTTTGTACTTTCTTAGCTTAATTTTGGCCCTCCTGGTTTTATCTCACTCATCTGAAGCTCTGGTTTCTCCACAAAATGAATTACATGATCAAACTGGATTTTTCTTAGACATTCATAATGAAGTTGGACTTTTTTCTTTTTTTTCACTGAGAAAAGAAGAGCCAGATAATTAAATCTCTAGAATACTTAGCAATTTAAGCCCAATCTGATAATACAGAGATGGCTGGAGAATGCCATTCTTCTCTGTACACAAACGAACGGAGTGTTTCTGTACTCTGCCATTCTCACAGACATCTTGTTTCTTGGGAGCGTGCCTGGGTGAGGAAGAGGAGATGGAAAGACTGTTCTCTTGCCAGGCACTAGCACTTTGAACAAACTCCCAGATGCTAAGAAATTTGAGCATTGATAATGATTCTACCATTCGTTCTTGCTCCTATCTCTTGGTCTTCGCTTAGCCCTCCTTAACCCTTTGTGCTAAGCCAAGTTCCCCATTTCCTTTAAAACTTGCCCTCAAAGTCTGCCAGGAAACTTTCCCAGATGAAGCTGACTATTAGCAGAGGTTGTATCAGTAATGGTAATTGCTGGGATTCTGAAAAAGAAATTTTTTATGCAAAAGCTTCCAAAGAGAATCTGAAGGGTCAGTGTGATATAATGGAATAATATCTTTACCGTAGACTAGGCCTCTAGTCCTGGCATTAACACTATCTAGTTTTGTGACACAGGTAAGTTCCTTCAACCCTCTAGGTCTCAGCTTCCTCATGTGGAAAATAAGGGAGATGTATTAATGGCTGCTGAGGGCTCTTCCAAAGAGGTATCTTATGAATCTAAGGGGAAAGATATTCCAGTTTTCTGTAATGCTTAGGTACCCTTGTAGGTAGAGTAATCTTTTTGACCCACCCTTACTCTACTAGGCATTTTTCTTCTGCCTTCATTTGGTGAGGGAGTTAAAACTGGGCTAGGAAAGAATTCCTTCCTCTCCCTTTCCCTTAGAGTTCATAGGAAAGGATCCTGGAAGACTTGTATTCAAATCCAGAGTCTGTCACTTACTAACTGTGTGGAGAAAGCGTGGTGCCAAAGAAAGGGCCCTGATGTTAAAGTAAGAATATTTGGGTTAAAATCCTGCCATGGATATTTGCTCTCTATGTAACATTGGATAAGTCAGTAAACCTCCTTGCGTCTCGGTTTCTCCATCTGTAAAATAAGGAGGTGGATTAGACAGCTTCTAATATCCTTATTAAATCTCGCTTCCATATCCTGAATGGTGACTGAACAGGGTTTATAGTACTTTGAATGTAATAATCCAATGGACCTTTGATTCCATTAATGATGTGGAAACTTTCTCCAAAGATGCAGACAACAATGCATCCCATTTCTGCTCACACTATCCTACACTTGTCCATATGCCATGGTGGGGTGGAGGTTCACTCATTGTTCTAGGGGTCTTTCTCCTGTTCTCTTGACATTCCATGATATCAATGAAATTGTCTGTTGGTTATCCTCTTGATCTCATTTTCAGAGAAGGATTCACTGTATATGGTAAAACCTTGTGGATGACATTTGCTGATTGCATCAAACCCTGGAACACTTTAGATCCTAGTATAGTATAGTATGGTATGGCATGGTATAGTCTATAGTAGGTAATTTATATCTATCTCTCTATATTGAATCAAATTGACTTGATGGAGTAGTATAATTGCACTGATACTTATGCGCCTATGAGACACTGGAAAGTGATTTAATATTTCTTCCTTTTAGGCACGATCCTATTAAAGCCAACTAAACCAGATGAAAACATATTGCATTTCTTAATAACTCCAGAGGGGTAAAACAGCAAACACCCTTGGTAACCCACTTTGTGGGGTTAAAAGGACTTGACCTACATAGGACCAAAGGATTGTTTACTTGATTGCTTTGTGACCTTGGGCAAGTCATTTCATCTTTATGGCCTTCAACGTTTTTGTCTGTCAGGTGAATGGGTTGTAATATGTAATCTCTAAAGTAATATGCCTAAAGTTCTCAGAAAGAAAACTTCCTTATTTTGAAGAGAGCCCATAGGGAGGATTTTTTTGGGGGGAGGGGATCAGTGCAGTTTGCTATGGATGTTCATTTATGTCTACATCTTTATAACAGGATTTTGTAGCTTAGTCCTGTGTCTGCAGCTCTTGGTAGTGGTTCAGATTCAGAACTTCAGGGCAGGCTCAGGGCAAACCCCACACAGTGCTCTGAAGCCCTTTCCCCATTAAAAAAAATATTGACAAAATCAAGTTTAAAGAAACATGCAGGGTGCCTTAAAGTGGAGGAAATACTTCATAAAAGGTTTAGCCTTGGGATGTCTTACTCTTTTGCCAGTGAAGTGTGTGTGTGTGTGTGTGTGTGTGTGTGTGTGTGTGTGTGATGGTTATAGATTTATTGTCTGGACATGAACCTCTGGGCACTTTTAGCCATGGTAAAACCACCTCCTTCTCCCAAGTTAGTAGTTTCCCTGATTCACTGCTCAGGGCCAAGAACATAGAGCCTGAAGCAATCGCCTTGAAGCCAGCCCCACTAGGGAAGGCTTGACTGCCAGTGATCAGAAGCCCTGATGTTTGCATTCCTTCCTTGCGGTCTTATCAGGGGTGGCAGGTTTAAGTGCTGCTGAAATGCTCTCTCCATTTCTCTCTGATCAGGTAAGCAGGCCAGGAATGCTTTCTTTAATCACTGAAGCCATTAGGTAATAGTGGAGTGATGAGGAGAATATAAATTTTAACAAGAAATGATGAAGAGTGATTTTTTTCGTGGTAGTCCTGTAACAGTCCCCCTTCATCAGCAACATTCATTAAATCTTTTGGGCACTCTAAGAAAGGAACACTCAAGCAATTAGAAATTTGATGTTGACTTAATTGCCCTTTGTAAATCATCTCAGGTCTGAGCCTAAAGATGCTTTTTCAAATACCCACTATTTCAATGTGCAAATTTGTGTTTTTGCCTTGGCATTATATTAATCTGCAATATGGAATTAGAATAGCCAAAGCCAGTTCCCTCAAGGTCCCAGGGTCAGCTAGAGAAAAGCATTGAAATAGAGAGTGCCACCCTGAGACCATAAAATATTTTACATAGCTGATGCCCTATCATCCCAGACCTACTCTGGGGTGGCGATGTCAAAGAATTTTTCATCTGCTGGCGATTCTGCCAAACACCCTGATGGAAAAATCTGTGAGGTCTCTTCAATTTGAGACAAGCTATGGGAACTTCTGACCTGTTATCAGTGTCTGAAAACTAATGGTCCCATGCTTTGCTCTTGTCCCTGAAATAATGTGCTGCCTTTGACTTCAGAAGGCTTGCTCCAACATGAACCCAGCACTTATCAAACTGAGATGTGAAGGTCAGGGACAGTATGGGAAGAAGGTCAGGAGAAGGGCTAGGGAAGCACATTTGTTTTGCTTGTACCCTCTGCAATGACAGTTAGGTGAGACCCTCCCACTTAAGAAATGACTCTCCTGGACCTTGGAAGAGGGAGAACAATTTTCTCTGGAATATGACATTTACAATGATGGTTCAGACACTGGCTCATCAGGTATCCCAGTCTGTCTTCCAGAGTGAGCAGAACTTACTGCTGGTTTCCTGACCTTGAAAGAAAAATACAGAGATGAACATTCTTCTTTACTTTTGAATGGGTAAACTCCATTTCCTTGTTCATCTTCATTTTTTTGTGGCTGAGACTACCATGTTTCCCCGATAATAAGACCTATCCCGAAAATAAGCCCTCCCCCCGAAAATAAGCCCTATTGAGATTGCTACTGTAGTGAAGGTGATCCCCTGTGCTACATGCTACATTACAGTACCCTCTGTATGCACCGTTCCCCCTCCCCCCCGTGAAACGCACGCTGCGCTCCGAGCTGCATCCAATCAGAGCTGCAGCAGTGAGCGCGTCATCCTGTTCTTCCCCAGTGATTTGCTTATTGAATAAAGGTACATTTTTTTGTTCACATTTACCTGTTTATTAAAATTGCTGTCAATGTTCATTAAAATAAGCCCTCCCCTGAAAATAAGCCCTCTGGTGTTTTTCTGTCCAAAAAATTAATAAGACAGTGTCTTATTATCGGGGAAACATGGTAGCAGTTCAGTTTGCTAATAACCCCAGATTCTGGCCTCTGAGTTCAGACAATGGCATCTCATCTCCCTCCTTTCTCTGTGCCCAGGATGAGAAGCTAGCGAAATCCTCTTGTCCTTATATCAGAGTACAATATTGATTCTTATGGAAATTTGGATGATGAGAAATCTTTCCTCTAATTAATTTCCAATTTTCCTTAGATCTACGAGTCATTTCACACTAGAAAAATATAGATTGTTGTCTTTGTCTAAGGGAGAGAGGCCTTTGTGAATCCTAAAGTTAGCCTGGAAGATGGGACTGCCTTCCTAGACAGAAAGCAAAAAACACTCAAGGGACAAGATTGTCTGATCTTTGTCTTTGTATGCCCAGCATGTAGCACAGGGTCTTGCATAAAGTAGGCACTTAATAAATGTTTGAATTGAATTGTTGAATTGAGATAAGGTTGATTCTCCTGCCCCCAAAAGATTGGACAGGACACAAATGGGGAAATTTCCCTTTAACCACTGGGCAGTTTAAAAAAGAGGATAGTTAATTAACTATGCATCTAGATCTAGGTTTCTAAGGGGGAAAGCCTCTGATCTGTCCTTAAATTCTTTCAGAGCAATTTAGACTAATAGAGTCATAGAATCTCCAAATTAGTCAACAAGTCAACGGAGAACCATTTTTTTATGCACTTTGTATGTGGCAGGTGATGTGCTAAGCACTGGGGATATAAAAAAAAATACATGTACCCTACCCTCCAGGAGCTCATATTCTAATGGAGAATTGTAAATATCTAGGTACTTAACAGCTATATACAGAAAAATGAAAGTAGTTGGAAAGTGGCAGGGAGGAATTGGGAAAGATGTTCTTTGGGGTTGCTTAGAACTAGAGGGAATCTTGGAATTCAGTCTTTCTTATTTTATAGATGAGGAAACAGGATCAGAGAGATTCTCTTCCAGAGAGCTATCCAGGGTATAGGATGGCTTTCAAGGGAAGCTCTTTCTGTTAGTGCACCATATACTTTTTTCTTGGCTACTGACTTTCTTCTTGACTTTGCCTATTCATACATGCATTGGCCTGTTTTTTATCTGACTTCACCTGCTTCTAGTTTAATGGTCCACCCTGGCCCAGATTTATAGCTTGTCTTTGCCTGTACTCTATTCCTGCTTCCTGTTCTGGCTATGTATGGGTTGATAACCCAAAGACCCAGGTTGGTTCCTCACAGGGCCAGTCTTGAGTAATTGTGAAGTAGGTGAGTGATAGAATTGTGTGGTCTGGCCTCAATGTGTAAACATCTTTTATAGGACTCCAGAAGTCTACTTGACAGGCAGTAGGTGGCCCCTGGGGCAGCCCCAAGATGTCCCATGATCAAATTAGAATGGACAAACACTCCTTTGATTTCTCTTCAACTGAGTTATCACCTGGGCCACAATTGGCCATTGTTTTGGATGTGAAATGATCTTACCAAGGCTTTGACAATGCCAGATGGTATCCCATTGGAAAGATCCTTGAGGGTGGCTCTCTACTAGTACCCTCCTCTTATTCAACCACCTCCCCCCAACCCTTAGGTGTTCTTGCATGCTCTGTATGTGTTTTGCCTATATATATATATATATATATATATATATATATATATATATATATAT
>NW_027186033.1:180901-189670 GCF_028583685.1 Petaurus breviceps papuanus
ATATATATATATATATATATATATATATATATATATATATATATATACACGTTGTCTCCTCCAATAGAATATTAACTTCTTGAAAGGATGGGCTGTTCCTTTTGGCTGTATATCCCTAGTCCTGAACATATTGCCTAGCACAGAGTAGACACCTAATAAATATTTCTTAATTGATGGAAATGAAAGTGTTGTAAAGGCAAAAGATATCATAAAGATGTTAAAAGGAAAAAAGACTCCAGATAAGGGCAAAAAGGCTTCAAGGATTTGAATTAAGTCATTATCAGGTATCTTAGATGTCTATGATATTCCCTGTCCAATGACAAACAAAATCTGAACCACCAAAGGTCGCTACTGTGTTGTTCTACCTTGCTTTTGTCTATGGTCTGGGCTGATTGCTATGGAAGGGGGGTTTCTTCCCTGACAGTGTAGAGTCTCTGGTTCTACTGTGAGAGGTATAATTATTCAAATTACATGCTACCTTGTAATTACTGGGAGTTTTTACCATTTTGTTAATTAGATGCATTTATATGAATTACTTGCTTTATGAGAATCTATGAATATTTACTTGAAAAGCGAAAGAAAAAAATCCCACATTCTTTTTGTCATTTGACCATAGCACCATGCTTTGAGTGAGATCTATTAGACAAACCTCCTTGATGTCTTCCATTAGCCTATGTTATTTGGATATGTACTTGTTAAGCTGTATCTCACAATTTTTTAATGCCTTCTGTGTTACTCAAAACCCTTTTTTATAATACTGGTTTTGGGCGATAAGAATAACATCCATCTTAAGATCATGGGATCATAGATTTAGCTGGAAAGGACCTTAGAGGTCATCTAGCCCAATCCTGAGATTTTTCAGATGAGGAAACTGAGGCCCAGAGTGGATAAAGGACTTGTCTAAGATTACATAGGGAGTAAGAGATTGGGATTTGATACCAGGTCCTCTGACTTCAAATTCAGCTCTCTTTTTCACTGTACTACTGCCTGTTCCAGGAGGCATGATTAGAACTATGATATATCTGAAATTCATATAATGAACTAGGTAGAATGGAATTTAATACTACTTTGAATATGTAGGAAATGAGCACAATACAGTAACTCAATTTATATAGCACTTAATGGTTTCCAAAGTGCTTTCCTTACAATAATATTGTGAAGTAGCTAGGGCAAGTATTGTTCTTCCATTTAGTAGATGAGATAATGGAAGGTCAGAGTGATTAAATGACTATCATCATGAAGCTAGTAAATATTGGTGCTGGTAATTAGATCTAAGTCTCCTAACATGCAGTTATGGAATATTAAGAATTAGAATAAGTCCTAAAGGTTATCTAACTCAGCCACCAAGTTGGTGCAGAAATTCTATGATCTCTTGAGAGTTATCCAGGCTTTTCTTGAGTGCCTATAGTAATAGGGAATTTACTGCTTCATAAAAGCCTCTTCCATTCTTGGACAGAACTAGTTATTAGAAAGTTCTTATGTAAAATGAAAATGAATGAAAAAAGCAGTTATTAAGTAATTACTCTATGCCAATGTTCTAAGTGTTGGGTATATAAAAAAAAAAGACAGTCAGTGCCCTTAAGGAGCTTATATTATTCTGATGGGGGAGACAATACATAAAAGGCTTTGGTGGTCAGGTATGGGTACTTTGGTTCTGAAAGCAATTTACATGATAAGAATTGGGGCCACAGGATAGTAGATTGACATTTTCCATCCAGGAGTAATGGCAGAGTTAATATGATCATAATTTATGATTCTTGAAAAGGATTGTGGGGAGAGGAAAGGGTACAAACATAGTGACCAAGGTAGTTGGTAAAGAGATGACTAAAGAATAGAAAGTAAATGAAGCATGGTTGGGTTTTACTGAAATTAAGAGGCACTCACCATATTAGTCACCAAGGACACCAGGGTAGAAGAAGGTAACTGATAAGGAGATGACCTGTAGCTTATAGTCCTTACATGGTCAATGGGGTTAAATTATGTTTTTGCTTAACTATGAATATTTGTAATAAACCTTTTGTCCTTCTTTTCCTTTTCCTAATGGGAAGAGGTGGGACAAAGAGAAAATGGATTTTGTTAATTGAAAACAAATTAAATTTAAAAAATTTTCCAGTTCTTAGTCTTAGTTGTGCTCCTTGAAGTAAGGAAGAACAAGTCTCTTCTCCCATGATAACTCTTCGTATTTGAATGCATATGGGGTATCTTCCCTTAGCCTTTCCTTCTTCAGACTAAATACCCCCAGTTTACAGGCTCACAGGATTTGGCAGCCACCCTGTCCAATTCACACTTTAAATGAATACCTGTTTCAATTCATTTGCCAAGTATTCATCTGCCCCAGACCTCCATTGGATGTAAAGCCCACAAGCTCTGAAGGCCTCCCATTCTACTTATGGATAGCTCTAGTTTTTTGGAGACTTTTCCTGATTTCAGCTCTAAATTTGGTTCTTTGGAACTGCTTTAGTGACTGATTACCCGTGTGACCCTGGGCAAGTCACTTAATCTCTATCTTAGTTTCCTCACCTGTAAAAGGAAGATAATAGTACCTACTTCTTAGGATTGTTGTGAGGATCAAATGAAATGAAGTCTATAAAAATGCTTTGCAAACCTTAAAGTTTTATATAAATTCTGTATTCTTTTTTTTCTTCATCCTCTTCTTTTTCTCCCTCCTCCTCCAAGGGTGTTTACCATTGTCATGGAAAGGACTGAGTAGGGTTCATGTTTAAGAGAGATTCCATATATAGATGATGTGATCCTCTGTCCAGTTAGTGTATGATAATATTGTCTTGATCTCATTAAGTCCTTGTAGTGCCAACATGATATTCATAGCACCTCTGGCAGCTATGAATATGCTGGGGTAATTCTGAATCACAAAATATAATAGACTCTCCAAATGGAAAACAGAACCAAAACATCTATTCAAACACCAGAAAACTGAATCCATCATAACAACAAAGAAATCTATACACAATAATACTTCAGGGGGCACTGCCATCCCCAAGCCTTCCCCCTGCTAGGGCCTTCCCACAAACAAACACCCTCTCCCTCACAGCTTGCTGTCTATTTCCCCTTTTTCCCTCAGCTCTAACTTCTCTGACTAACTTCCCTTGGGCCCTGTTCCATCCTTCCTGCTCCACGCATTCAGCAAGCTCCTCCCACCACAGGCTTCATGTGACTCAAACTTATGGGTCTTAGGCTTCCATGTGACTTAAGCAGGTCACATAGGCCTATTAATGGATGGGAAAGATCTTCCCATTTGCCTTACCATTACAATCCTGGATGATTGCAAAGCCTACTGGATAAGATCCATAACCAAAGAGTTCAGCATCATTATGTATGAAATGGATGATGAAGAATACCCATTGTGTAGATGATCAGATGCAACAAAATTAAATAACACATTAAGTTCATTTATCAGGAAATGGACAACAAATCAGCCAGGCCCAGAATTGAATAGAAGGAGGAAAGTGGTCTGGGGAGCCTTTGGGAAATTAGTGAGTTCTTTTGATGACCTTGCCAAGGTCCTATTTGAAACAAAGGCCCATTTCTTTACCACTGATTTTTTTGAAAAACGAGAATCACTCAGAGGACAATGGAAAGGTAGGTATAAGTATATATAATTACAAACAAGACTTATGAAGGAGAAGCATAATATAGGAAGTCATCAAAGGAATGTATGAAGAAGGAAGGGAAGAAGCATTTTCATAGCGCCTACTCTGTGCCAGCACTGAGCTAAGCATTTTACAAATCTTCCATTTGATCCCCACAACAATTCTGGGGGGTAGGGGCTATTATTACCCTCAGTTAAGGAAACTGAGGAAGACAGATGTTAAGTGACTCACCCAAGTCACACAGCTAGTTTCTGAGGCAGGATTTGAAGTCAGATCTTCTTGGCTCTAGCACTGCTCCACCTAGGTAAATGAAAATGAATAGGGTTTGGTCATGTGACAAGAAAGAATGATAACTAAAGGGCAACCCATGTACCCCATTGATATCTTTGTGATTACAAGAGAAATAGAGGAAGTCTCTCAGAATATTGGGGGATTATTATTGCTGTTGTGCAGTAATGTTTCACTTTTTGTGACCCCATGAAGTTTTCTTGGTAAAAATAGTGCAGTAGTTTGCTATTTCCTTCTCCACTTCATTTTACAGATGAGGAAACTGAAGCAAACAGGGTTAAGTTTCTTGCCCTGGGTCACACAGGTAGTAAGTGTTTAAGATGGGATTTGAACTCAGGTCTTCCTGACTCCAGGGAAGGTACTCTATCCATTGCGCCACCTAGCTGCCATTAGGAGATGCCTTGTGGCAAATATTTTGATAGACTTGGATCAGTCACTTGGGATGGGGAGACGGGAATGATTTGCTATACGGGTGAGATTTAAGATATATTTGAATCACAAGAGAACTTGGGTTCCCAGCATTGCTAATTACTATAGACCTCAGTTTTCTTATCTGTAAAATGAGAGGGTTAAGTTAGAGATTATCTCCAAGGCCCCCTCCAGTTCTAAATCCTATGATTTTACGGACAGAATGTTTTTCTCTGTCTCAGGGTCTTGCATCTTCTGGGGCCTTCTACTACAATTTGTTAATATTCTTATAAAAAGGCAGCATGTAGAAGTGAACAAAATCTTACAGATGTACTTCAATTAGAAGAACACAATGGGACTAACTTTACTAGTTTTGAATCTGCATTCTTCAGTATACTTCAATTAATTCAGTCTAAAACTGCATTAGCTTTTTAGTAGTCACAACACAATGCGGGTTCAGCCTTCTGGTCCTTCAGGTATGAATTTTTATCAAGTCCTTTCTCCTTCATTCTCCCCAAATGCAATTGATTTTTTTGAACCTAAATGCAGGACTTTACATTTAACCTTCCCTCAAAACTGCCATCCCCTCTGGCTATGTCTCACCTCTCTCTCTCTCTCTCTCTCTCTCTCTCTTTCTCTCTTTTAAAGCAATCGTGGTTAAGTAACTTGCTCAAGGTTACACAGCCAGTTATTTCTGGGTGTGGTGCTAAGTATCAGAGTCCGGATTTGATCCCCAGGTCATCCTGACACTAGAGCCGGTGCTCTTACTCGCTGAGCCACCTGGCCGCCTCTAAGCAATTGGGGTTAAGTAACTTGCTCAAGGTTACACGCCCAGGTGTTTCTGGGTGGGTGCCAAGTGTCTGAGCCCAGGATTCGATTCCCAGGTCTTCCCGACACTGGAGCCGGTGCTCTCACTCACTGTGCTACCTGGCCACCCCTCACCTCTCTTTCACAGAGTACTAGAAAAGGGTTTTGTCCAGTTGCTTTCATTTTCTTAACTTCCCACTCTCTTTTTATTTTTTTCATTTTTCAAATGCTTTATTAACTTCTGGTTTACATCATTCATTTCCCTCAGATTTTGAGTTACAAATTTTCTCCCCATTTTTCCCCTACCCACTGCTCCAAAATAGCAGTCCCACAGGATATCCCCTCCTCCAATCTGCTCTCTCCCATATTTTCTCCCATACTCCTTTTGACTTTTCCAATAGGGCATGGTGGATTTCTATGCCCTAGTGCCTGCATATCTCATTTCCCAATTACATGTAAAATAGCATAAATAATAGTATACACACATATATTTAAACATTTGGTTTTAAAACTGAATTCCAAATTCATTCCCTTCCTCCCTTGTCACCCACCCTTACTGGGAAGATAAGCAGTTCAGTATAGGTTGTATATGTGTGGCTAATGCAAATCAATAACATAGTAGATATATTGTAAAAGACTGACTATATTTCCCTCCCTCCTATCCCACCTCCCACTTGTTCTATTCTCTACTTTGATCCCATCCCTTTTCAAAAGTAGGTGCTTCCAACTTCCCTCCCCCTGCCCAGCCTGCCTTCCCTCTCATCCCCTTCACCCCTACTCTCCTGAAGGGTGAGATACCCTATTTCATGTGTATTTCATGCCCTCCCCCAGCCAAATTTAATGGGAATAAGGTTGGCCCATTCCTTTTTGCCTTCCTATTCTTCCCTTCCATTGTAACCATTTTCCCTTGCCTCTTCTATATGAGATAGTTTACCCCATTCTGTTTCTCCCCATCTCCTCTCATTATATTCCTCTTTCACCTGTTAATTTCACCTTTTAAGTATCATCCCTTCCTGTTAAATTGGTCCTGTGTCCTCTATCTATGTATACCTGTATACATATACACACACACATTCACATATGTATTCATATGTCCATATATATATATATATTTCTATTCCCTTCAACTATTTTCATACTGAGAAAAGTTTCATCAGTTACAATTATTGTTTTTCCGTGTGGGAATGTTAATAGTTCAACTTTGATAAGTGACTTATGATTTCTTTTCCCTGTTTACCTTCTCATGCTTCTCTTGCTTCTTGTATCTGAATGTCAAATTTTCTGTTCAACTCTGGTTTTTTCAGCAAGAATGCTTGAAAGTCCTCTATTCCACTGAATGACCATATATTCCCCTGAAACATGATACTCAGTTTTGCTGGGTAGGTGATCCTTGGTTTTAATCCCAGCTCCTTTGACCTCCAGAATATCATATTCCAATCCCTTCAATCCCTCAGTGTAGAAGCTGCTAGATCCTGGGTTATCCTGATTGTGTTTCCACAATATTCAAATTGTTTCTTCCTGGATGCTTGTAATATTCTCTCTTTAATCTGGGAATTCTGGATCCTGGCTATAATATTCCTAGGAGTTTTCTTTTTGGGATCTTTTTCAGGAGGTGATCAGCGGATTCTTTCAACCTCTATTTTGCCCTCTGGTTCTAAAACGTCAGGGCAGTTTTCTTTGAGAACTTCCTGGAGGATGATTCCTAGGTTTTTACTTTGATCATGGCTTTCAGGTAGTCTGGTAATTTTTAAATTATCTCTCCTGGGTCTATTTTCCAGGTCAATGGTTTTTCCCATGAGATATTTCACATTTCCATTCTTTCTATTCTATTCTTTCATTTGTTTGGATCTGTTTAACAGCATCTTGATTTCTCATAAAGTCATTAGCTTCCATTTGCTCCAATCTAATTCAGAAGCAATGATTCTCCTCATTGAGCTTTTGAGATTCTTTTTCCATCTGGCAAATTCAGCTTTTTAAGGCATTCTTCTTCTCATTTCCTTTTTGAGACTCTTTTGCCTTTTGAGTTAGTCTGTTTTTTAAGGTGTTATTTTCCTCAGTCAGGCTGTTGACTCTCATTTCATAATTTTCTTGCATCATTCTCATTTCTCTTCCCAATTTTTCCTCCACTTCTCTTATCTGCTTCTTAAGGTCCTCTGTGCCCTGTAACCAGCTCCTATTTTCCTTTGAAGCTTTTGGTGCAGGAGTTCTGACTTCACTGTCTTCCTCCTGTTCCATGCTTTGCTCCTTTTTGTCCCCTAAATAGGAGTCTAAGGTTGGAATCTTCTGTCTGCTTTGTTTCCTTTGCCTGGTCATGTCGCCCCTCAGTCACTTGACCCCTGGGCTTTTTGGCGCAGTAGGACTCTGACACCAGACAGGAGAGCTTTCGTCCCAAATGCTGGGGTTTTCTCAGCTGTCAAAGGTATTAGATGGGTTCCCTCTCTGAGGCCTCCACACGCTCTGCCAAGCTGGACACACACCCCAGGACTTCCACCCTAGACTGCAATCCAGATCCAAGCAGGTTAAAGCAAGAGCGATTACCCCTCAGACTGGTCAGTTGGTCCCCACTACACTCTGCAGGCCAGGAGCTGAAGCTGCCACGTGGGGCTGGCTAGCTGTGCTGGTGGGGTGGGCTGGCTGTGCTGTTGTCTCAGTGGCTTCTCACCATGGTGGCAAAAGCCACACACTCCCACTTACTGGGTCCCAAAGTCCAGACTGCACTCACCTCTCACTTTGTCCTTCGCATCTGTGTGTTGATAATTCTGGAAATGTTGCTGCTGATCTGGAGTCCCTCCAGCCAGGGGCTGGTCAGGCCTACCCTGGAGCTAAAACCTCTGGCTCATGGCAGGCCTGGGCTCTGCTCCCAGAGCGCTGCGCTGGCTGATTCCTGTCGGCCTGTCGGGCTGTCCTCAGTGGGAGGTTAGCTTCTCTGTGTCATTTTGTAGGTTCTGCATCTCCAAAGTTTGTTCAGAGTCCCCTTTTTACATCGATTGGGGAAGGTGGAAGCTGGAGCCGCTTGGAGGTCATGCTTCTACTCTGCCATCTTGACTCCCCCACTCTCTTTTTAACCTCTTTCAAATTGGTTTCTGACCCACCTGTCCTTTCGGACTGTTCTTTCCAAGGTTACCAATGATCAGAGAAGGTAACTAGGACTAGCCATAGGAGTTTGGCCCCAGTGTGGAGAATTTCCCTAAGGAAGGAAATTTGTTACTGTGTTTTGAAACCTAAAATCAGCTGAGAAGTTCTTGTAATCTTTTAAGGGAAAAGATTGGATTCTCTCTAGGTTTTTGCATGCAAGTTATATTATCTTTAAACCAGGTAGCAATTCCTGAAGCACTTTCATGATTCCTGGGGACACAGAGCTACCTGGAAATCACATTCCTTCCTCAAACTTCATCCCAGTTTTTGGATGATTACCCCTAATACTTTACTGTAGGAGCAGACAATGTAGACTCCAACAAACCCATGTATCAGATTTTGTATTTCCCTCCATGGAGAAGCTGTAGAGTTGATGAGAAAGCACACCATTATAAGAGGTGATATTATGGTATCTTGTTTTGCTCCGACAAAAGTTATTGGAAGATAATCAATAGCTGTGGGGTTATCTTACTAGGACTGTGACCTTCCTGGAACTATGACAATGGCCAGAGGGAACTAGAAA
>NW_027186033.1:189680-212113 GCF_028583685.1 Petaurus breviceps papuanus
GTGTATCATGTGAGTCTTCTTGTGGCCCCCAGGGAAGCAGTGGGCAGTAGAAGTTCTTCCTGGGTTAACTCCATGGCTGTACCCGGGAAGTCCTGTGATCCCTCACACCACGATGCACAAAGCCATTTGTGGACATCTGTGGGCTTTGTGCTCACTGATTGTGATTAATGGCATACTTCTGACCAGTAAAGTACCAGTCACTAGTTGTGCTGCTGTCATTGCCTCAAGAGTGGGACTGTTTAGCCTAGAACACTGGTCTGGATCCCAAGAAGATCTTCCTTATCCAGCTTTTGGACTTTCCCACCAAGATTTCCAGGGGCATGACTGAAATTTTGAGTGATGAGCATCTATCTGATTAAGAGAGGAGACAAAACTGGATCCAGAAAAGCCATGTTATCAAACATGCTGAATTAATATTTCCTCATACTCCTTTGGGGTGATTTTTAGGTAGATTTTTGACAATGGCAGCCTCTATAATCCTGGAGTGTTTGATATCACAGAGGAAACTACACATACATTTCTTGAAGGCTGTCTGAAATGTTGACAATGTCTGTTTACAGATTTGTTACCCAGCTATTTCATTAGTAACCTATTCTATCATCAATGGGTATAAGCAAGTCCTGGCTTGTATCTGTGAAGACTGAGTACACCTACCCATTTGCTGAAAAAGGTAAAGGCTTTCCTTTTTAGCATTGGTAGCTATTGCCATTTTGGCAGTGGCCACAACTGCTGATCTTGCTGCTGCTTCTCAAGAGTTAAGTGCTAGGGAGGTTGTGACTTGCTCAAGGTTTTACATATAGCAAGTAACAGAGCTGGGATTTGAACCCTGGCTTTTTGGTGGCAAACAGCATTCTTTCTACTGTACTCTAATGCCTCTTGATCCTCTGTTCCCATGTGCATACTGGACATCCCCACTTGGATGTCTTGTCAGCCTCTCAAATGCCAAATATCCCAAACAGAACTCAACATATTTTCTCCCAAACATATCCTTTCTTCAAACTTGATTTTTTCTGTTAATAGCACCGTGGACTTTCCAGTCACCCAGGTTCACATCCTTAGAGGTGTCCTTAGGTCTTCTTCTACTTTAGCCTCCATATCCTTTCAGTAGCTATCCTTGTTGATTATCTTTCCATAATATTTTCTGGTTCTTTCACCTTGTTGACTTACATGAGACATCTCTCCTAGTGTGGGTCCTCCCTCACCACATCTTGCATAGACTATTGTAATAAATAACCTTCTAACTGATCTCCCTGTCTCCATGTTCTCTAATCCACCACTTTCCAGATACCAAAATGATATATTAAAATACAGATCTAACCATTTTATCCCTAATTAAAAAAACCAACACACAACTTCAATGGATCCCTATTACTTCTAGGATAAAATACAAAGTCTTTAGCCTGGCATGTAAGGACCTCTGTAATGTGGCTCCCAACTACCTTTTTAAAGTCTTATATGTGTTCTCTATTTTACTTGAACCAGCCTGCTAACTCTTCCATGTACAAAATACTCTGGCTTTGTATAAATGGTACCCCCCCCCCAAATCTATAATTTTCTCCTTTCCCTCTCTCTCACAGAATCCCTAACTTCTTTCAAAGCATAGTTCAGGTGCCAGTACCTACATTAGGACTATTTCAATCCTCATTCCTTCTTGAAATAATTTTGAATTACTTTTTATATACTTTTTCTTTCCTTACTTCTGTACATGTCATGTCCCTCCATACAGGAGCTCAATATATTTTGTGTGTATCATGGACCCCTTTTGGCAGATTGGTGAAACCTATTTGTCTCTTTCCAGACTAATATTTTTAATGCATGAAAAGAGACCAATTATATTTAAATATAATTATAAAAATATTAAAAAAAGTTTCATGGACATCAAGTTAAGAGCCCTTGTATTAGTAGAATATAAACTTCTTGAGAACAGGGGATTTTGTTTTTCATCTTTATGTTCTCAGTGACCCAGCAGAATACCACCTCTTTATGTAGAGATGAGGTGACGGAAGAGGTGGTGGGGGAGGGGAAGCTTCTGAGTGATGTGGCATGAGGAGAATAGAAGAGAGAACTCTCAGTGATTGGCCCCAGTTTTATTAATAATAGGAAGCAAGGTTCACAGCTCACAGGGTGAGCCTTGAGAAGTTTAGGGAATGGTGGAAATGCTCTGAAAAGCCTGTGTGGTGAATGGGATAGTGAATCAATTAGGGCATTATAAGAGGATTTTCTTGCCCAGTGAGGGCCCAGTTGAGACTATGAAACAAATTTGAAATGGGTCCCTTCAGAATGGTTACACGGTTTTCTCCAGCTTCATTCAACAGCACATGAATAAATAGCAAAGGCAGTGGATGATGGGAGTAATGTAAGACTGGGGCTGGATAGGGAAAGATAAACAATAATACTAGGGTGTAAGAGACTCAGAAGGACAGTTGAACTGGTTCACCAAGGGGTCAAGATGGGAAATGGAGAAGAGTATAGATAGTATAGGGGTGCTGGACTGAGAAAGAACTGAGCAGTGGAGGGATTGGAGGTCACAGGGATGATGGAGAATAGAGCTAAGAATCATTAGGGAGAGGCAAAGATGGAATGAGAAAAAAATTATCATCAATTAAGTGTATTTCAGAGTCCATGGCCATGGAAGTAGACACACTTGTGGTTTATGTAGTGTGTTTCCTTTGTGACCTCATTATCTGCTAATGCAACATTTTGTACAGAGTAAGGACAATTTTAATTGTATTCACTAACTTACTATTGCAAAAGCCGATACCAGATGCTTAGTATTATGATAATAGCCAGCATTATATGGTTTTAATGTTTTAGTGTTTTAATGTTTGTAAAGTGTTTTTACATTTAGTCCTTTTCAGTCATGTCTGACTCTTCACAATCCCATTTGGATTTTTCTGTGCAAAGATATTTTGCCATTTCCTTCTCCAGTTCATTTTACAGATGAGGAAACTGAGGCAAACAAGGTTAAGTGACTTGCCTAGGGTCCCACAGCTAGTAAGTATCTGAGGCCGGATTTGAACACACGAAGATGATTCTGCCTGCTTCCAAGCCCAGTGATCCATGCACCATGGTGCCACCTAGCTGTCCTCAGAAAGACTATAAGCAAAATGAAAGGCTTAGGAGAGTGACCACCCATGGCAGGCTTACTCTAGAGCAGAATTGTGGTCTGGTGGGAAGAATCCTGGTCTTTGGAGTCAGGAGATTTGGGTTTGAATCCCACAGATAAGTCATTATCTGTGAAACCTAGAGTGATTTAACTTTGCTAGGCTTCGGTTTCATCATCTGTAAAGTGTGTGTGTGTGTGTGTGTGTGTGAATTTTGCTATATGATCTTTAAACTCCCTTTGAGATCTAGGACCAATGATTTTACAGTCAGCTGATAACCCACCCAGTGGATAGTATGAGACCTGGAGTTAGGACGACATGAGTTGAGACCACGCTTTAGACGCTTACTGGCTGCATGACCTGGGACAAGTCACTTAACCTCTGTTTTCCTCAATTTCCCCATATATAAAATGAGGATAATATCAGTACCTACCTCCCAAGGTTGTTGTGCAGATTAAATGCATTGATTGTTGTAGAGTGCTTTGTAAACTTCAAAGTGCTATATAAATGCTAACTATTATTATTTTTTCTAGTAGACAGTATAGTTTTGGTTGGAGAAGGCTATTTTAGGAACAGTATTTTGCTGTGAGGTCAATAGATTCTTGAAGTTTTCCGGTGTAACATTTGTTGTAATTGAAGTAGGTTTAGATTGGCAGGACCGTAACCAGAATGTTTTCTGCCCCATATTTAACCTGTGATTTTCGAAACTGCTGTCATATAGATAGCAGTGCTTCTTTAATGTAGCACAGTTCCTGTAATTTGACTCCTGTGAATAAATAAAAAGTAAGAAAAAGGTAAGAGGTTCAACTTGATTATTGCTTTTTCTCTAAAAATAAACTTAAAACAATTATATGAATCAACAATTTATTCTTTATAAGAGATGAATAAAGTGTCATGATCTATGCCAAGAGTTAAAAGATAGATATTATTTAGGCACAGTATGGTGCCTTATTAACCCTAGCACTGTTCCCTGTCATTGCCAATTAACTTAATTCTTGTTTCTGCTTTATCCTCTAAGGAAACTCCTTACATTTCACAAAGCTTTGGCTCTGGCTTGTGTATAGCCAGCAGCAAAATGCTTGTAGCTTGAACATTTTAAGCCTTTTCCTCTAGCTGTCTACTTCTGAATTAACTGAAATGTTGCTCTCCAGTGACCCAAGGAACCTGACCCACAGCATAGTTCCCTTTAGATTTTTTGTTGACAAATTTTCTATATACCTATCCTTCATTTCTGCATTATACATATTGTTTAATTGTTTCAGTTATGATCAGTTCTTCATGACCCCTTTTTTGGGGGGTTTTCTTGGCAAAGATACTGGAGTAGCTTACCATTTTCTTCACCAATTAATTTCACAGATGAGGAAACTGAGGCAAATAGGGTTAAGTGACTTGCCCAGGGTCACACAGCCAGTAAGTGTCTGAGGCCAGACTTAAATTGAGGAAGATGAGTCTTTGTGATTTCAGGCCCAGCATTCTACTCACTGCAACATCTAGTGGCCTTTTAAAAAGAAAGAGAACAAAGAAAGCAGTAGGATATCACTTGACTGCTAATCTATGCATGCTTCTATACTGCAAAGACAGAAGGGAAATTCCTTTGAAAATTTCTCCTTCAGGAGCTGCTAGGTGGTGCAGTGAATAGAGCACTGACCCTGCAGTCAGGAGGACCTGGGTTCAAATCTGGCCTCAGACACTTGACACAACTATCTGTGGGACCTTGGGCAAATCACTTAGCACCAAGTGCCTTGCCTTTCCCCCTTCAGGAAAAAAATTTTTTTTTTCTTCTTCAGAGCCAAGCTTGGTCATTATAATAGACAATATGGAATTTCTTTTTTTTGGCCATTTTTTTTCCATTTACATTTTTGTCACTGTATATAATGTTTGCCTGCTTCTGTTTATTTTATTTTGTATCAGTTCTTTGTATTCTTCATAGCTGGTGTTTCATATGGCACAGAAATATTTCATGACATTCATATACCACATTTTGTTTAGAGCATTACTACAGATTGCATTGTATCCCAACATTGGCTGGACATACCATAAAGACTTAAGAACAGATGTTGCCATACTAAGTACTCAATCTTTAAGCAGCATGGAATGAAAAACTTTCAAAATATACTCTGTAGAAGGGACAAGCATTTATTAGGCACCTACTATTTGCTAGGCACCATGCTAAGTGCTTTACAAATATTATTTCATTTGATCCTCACAACTGCTCTGGGAGGTAGGTACTATTACAATCCTCATTTTGTGTTTGAAAGGTTAAGTGACTTACCCAGGGTCACACAACTAAGTAAGTGTTTGAGACCAGATTTGAACTCAGGTGTTCATAACTCTGAACTGGTCACTCTCTATTGTACTAGTAGCTATAGAAGAAGACAAAATCACATGGGAAATGGATGAAGTATCAATCATTTCATTCATCCTTTCTGCTACTGGAGTTGTTATGAGTATGCTTTCAATGAGCCTTTAGAAAATAAGCTAGCATTCTGAATCAGCTATTCAACACAGAAAAGCAATTATTTTATCTGTGTAATAGTCTATAGAATATTGAATATAAAAGCCTAATATCAGAATAGCATCTTATCCTGGGACCATTTTTTTATATGAACACTGAGCAAGATGAGAATGTTTTTTCTATAATATTTATAAATAATATAATATTTCTATAATACAATATAATAAAAGGTATAATGGCATATGATAAGTTCATAGTAGTTATTAATTAATATTTATATAGTACTTTACGCTTTGTAAAGTATTTTGTAAACATGTATTTGCAGCCTCATTCAACAGCTCTAGAAACAAATTCTCAAAGTTTAAGTGATGTGTTCTACGTCACACAAATAGTGAGTGGTGATTGCCCAAGAGAAGGTAGGGTACACGTTTCCTGACTTTTAGAATGCTGCTCTTCTCAGTGGATGCTACTAAATAGAGATGCTTACATCCAGAGATTTTTTCTTCTTCTCAGTGTTGTTTTTCTTTGAATTCTCTTGAAATCAATTTATGTCTTGCTGGGTTTTCTTAGAATTGAACAATTTTCTCGAGTATACAAAGTTACCTTTGGTGAGTTGTAACATACTTCTGTAAATGATGACGTTCTTTTTCATTGTCTTAAGGTCTATTGTAGGAGGTGAGGAATCAGTAGAATAAATATTGCCCCTTGTTTGAGCAGGGAAGGGAATATGTAACAGACAGAAGACTTTCAGTTTCTTGGAATAATGCAGATCCAGGCAATTTGAAAGGAGTAATTCTAGCTCTTTGCTATATTACCAGAAAATTTCTGGCCCCATTCTGTTCAACATTTTAGTCAATGACTTGGAAAAAGACATATCTGGCATGCTTCTAGAATTTATAAAGGACATGAAGCTGGGAAGGTTTGCTAATTGATTGGATTATAGAATCAGGATCCAAAATGATTCTGACAGGCTGGAAAGGTGGCCTAACAAGATGAAATTTAATAGGGATTAATGTGTAACACTGAAGTTGGGTTCAAAAAAGCAGTTGTGTGGGTGGGTAACTCTACAATGCAATACATGTGAAAAAGACCTAGGGGTTTAGTGGACTGTATACTCAGTGTAAGCCAATAGTGTGGTGTTCAATTGGGGGAAAAAATAACGTGACCCCAGGCGGCATTAATGAAAGTATAGTGTCCAGAGAGGCAGCTAGGTGGTATAGTGGATAGACTACTGGGCCTAGAGTCAGGAAGACCTGAGTTCAAATCCTGCCTCAGATGCTTGCTTAGCTGTGTGACCCTGGGCAAGTTACTTAACTTGTCTGCTTCAGTTTCCTGTAAAATCTCAGATGGGGATAATAATAGTATCTACTTCTCAGGGTTGTTGTGAGGATCAGTTGAGATTTTATTTGTAAAATGCTTATTACAGAGCCTGGCACATTTTTGTTCAGTCACTTTTCAGTCATGTCTGACTCTTTGTTAGTCAGGTTTCATTTTGTTTTGCAAAGATACTGGACTGGTTTGCCATTTCCTTTTCCAGCTCATTTTAGAGATAAGGAAAGTAAGGCAAACAGGGTTAAGTGACTTACCCAGGTTCACACAGTCGGTAAGGATCTGAGGCTGGATTTGAACATACGAAGATGAGTTTTCTTGTCTTCAGGTCTGGCTCTGTATCCACTATACCAACTAGCCATCCCAACCTATATACTTGGCACATAATAGACACTTAATAAATATTTGTTTCCTTCCTCCTGGAGAAAGGGAAGTGAGAATTTTGCTGCATGTTGAGTTGTTCAAATCCCATTTTCAGTGTTGGCTTCAGTTCTGAATGCCATGTTTTAGAAAAGACAATAGAAAGTTGGAAGACAAAGGAGTTGGTGATCAGTTTAAAGGGGTGACTCAAAACCATATGGGGAGGAACACTTCCTTTCCCTTTCCCTTTCGCTTTCCCTTTCCCTGCCCCATCCCATCCTGTCCCACCCCTCCACTCTCCCTCCCTCCTCTCCCCTTTCTTCCTTTCTTCTTTCCCTCCTTCTTTCCTCCTTTTTTCTTCTCTCCCTTCCCCTCCTCTCCTTTCCTCTCCTCCTTTCTTCCTTTCCCCAATCTTATAGTGCTACAGTGGGGGGCACATAGTAGGTACTTAAGTGCAAGCTGACTGACTGATTATGTAAAGGTTAAATATTTAGTCTAAAAAAAAGAGAGGACTTTGGAAAGATGCATACTCTTTTTTTTCAGATGTTGGAATGGTTGTCATGTGAAAGAGAGATTTAATTTTCTTGCTTGTCGCAAGAGAGTATGACTTGGACCAATGGTCAAGAACATTGCTCTGTGGAGGGACTTGGATCTATTTGACGCCCCTTTCCAGCTAGTAATTCTCAGAATCTTTTACATTTGGCCCAAACAGTGTTGTGATGAGTGAAATTCAATAAAACATTCTCAACTTTTCATAAGAGAGATAGGGATATTTAATGAGCACAAACTAATATCTAGAACAAAGGTTCTCAAAGTTATTTGGTCTACCACTCCCTTTAAAAAAAAAAAGAAATTACTAAGCACTTGTATGGACATCTTTAACTCTTTAATTTTTTTTAAACCTTATGTAATTTCAAAAAAATAAAAAATATTTAAAAAATGATACATCTTAAATTTAATAAATTATTCCAAATTTGCTTTTTTTTGCATTGTAATTTTGATAATGCAATATTGTATCATGTTACTGTATTGTATTATAAACAAGTCATTACATACACACATTCTTGCTGATGCATGCTGAACTTCAGACAATGTGAAACACACTTGCCTGCCAACACTTGCTTGTTAAGACCTGTTGGCAGACTTGACTATCAGTTATAACTTGCGTTTTGTGCATTTATTTGGAAAATAATGTAATCACTATGACTTTAACTCTGTTACACAACAGATGAAACATGTATGAATGATTTTTCAAAATTTTCTTTTTTTTTTCTTATGCTTCCACTGACCCCTTATTTTTATTCAATGCTTCCCAATTCCACCTGAGGCTACCACTGTCCTCCTGGAATGTTTCAGCACATCCAGGGGGCAGTACTGCCCACTTTGGGAACCTGTGAGAGGTAGCCCAAGCAGAGTGGATAGATAGCTGGCTTTATAACAAGGAAAACTCAGGCTCATATCCTGCCTCTGATACATACTGACTATGACCTTATGTAAGCCACTTAACCTCTATCTTGGGACTTTTAGCCTGGAATCTCTAAATTGGTTTTAATATTTCAATAGCTATTTCAATTTCATTCACCACAATACTCTTTGGGCCAAATGTAAAAGATTCTTAGAATTATTAGCTAGAAACATGCGTCAAATAGATCCAAGTTCCTTCACAGAGCAATATTCTTGACCATTGGTCCAAGTCATACTTTCTTGTGATAATAGCTATTTAAATAATTGGTTTTCTTTGTAATATTATGTGTTTTATTTTGTGCATTTAAAAATATTCTTCTGAGGAGTCATCGACAGGCTTTTCCAGACTTCCATAAATAAATTCCTATTCAAAGACTCTAAGTAGCAGAGAAGATGTTGTCTTGCATTGGTAGAAGGAGTTTCTTCATTTAAGAGTTTCTTATGTCTAGATACTTGTATCAGTTCATGTAGATAAAAAGGCTGGACTAACCAGAATGTGGATGGCTTGCCCCATTAATAGTCGCAACGTTTTTTTGCCTTCTGATGGAATTTAAAGCACATGATTTCATTATATACTTGGGGGACTTTAGTACTTTGGAGTATGGTTTTCTTGGGGAACTTTTTTTTCTTTTGTCTATTTCCATGGAGGAATTGCAGAGTGTCCCAATGCTAAATGTGAAAAAAATCATTTGAAAATTTAATTATTTAAATTTCTTTTGCTTTGTGAATTTGAATAATAAAATAAAAATTTAATTTTAAAAATATGGGGCACCTTGTCATTCTACATTGCATGTGTGACAGATACTGAATGATCAGACCAGTGGATTTGTAGAGGAGGTTCTCTTGCTTGATTATCCCATCATCTGATCTAACTCCATTAGATTTTTTCTTGTGGGGTCATGTCAAGACTATTGTCTATTCATCAAAACCTCATTCTTTAGAAGATCTTAAAAAGGATAGGATTACAAATACAATCTTTTTATTCACTGAGCAACAGCTAATGAAAATTATTTTTAAAGTTAAAAAACCAACTAGAGTGTTGTATAGCACAAAATGGCAGTACTAACAAACATCAATATTTAAAAATTTTAAATAATTTTTAAGTGTTTTAAAAAACATACTTCTGAAGTTATTAAAGCTTAAAACTGTACAAGGACTTTTGAAACATCCTGTAGAAGTTATATATTTGAACTACATTCTGAAATTTCTCAGAGACAGCTCTGGGTAGGAGTAATATGAGCTGAAGAGAGTGGGTTGGAGTTAAGGGTTTCCTTCAGATGGGACTTGACTTGTGTACGCTTAGAGCTTTGGGCACTGGGCTATTGGTTAAATTTAGATAAAAAGCCCTACCCCCCACCCCCACAACACACACACCCCTGCAAAGAGGATGCAATTAGATTTCAAATCAGTACCTTTCCTAGGTTCCACTGGTGTATTGTGGCATAGGGTCACATGTCCAAAACTCTGAATGCAATGATGCAAAAATAAGGGGAAAATGAAGAGAGAGACAGACAGAGACAGAGACAGAGACAGAGAGAGAAGCAGAAACACACACACACACACGAGAGAGCAGAAGAGTGAGATATAGCTATAAGATATTTCCCTGAAAAGGATAAGGGAGATGAAAGGAGACATCTGTTGGTAGAGGCGGGTCCTCCTCTGAAGTTTTCTACTCTAATGAAGTCACAGAGAGAGTTTCCTTGTCTTAGAGTTCCCTATGTCATTGAAATCACAGGTCTAGTACCCATCTCTAACCAAGCACATGGATTTTCAGAGAAATATCTAGATGACTAAAAACATGGATTCCCGTAGCCAGGGAATGAATAATCTAGTGCCAACCTTTTTGTGTTGAGCTTTTCTGTACTTATATAGACTAGTTTAACAGAAAAGTCACATCTTTTGTCAATATTGTACTGTAAGACTCAGTGGCTTGGTAGTGTAATAATGATAACTAGCATTTATATATGTGCCAGATGTGACTTAGCGCTGTGTTAAACACTTTACAGTTATATTCCCATTTGATCCTCACCACAGTCCTGGGAGGTTGGTACTGCTATTACATCTATTTTATAATTGAGGAAACCAAGGCAAACAAAGTTAAGTGACTTGCCCAGGGTTACACAGCTAGTAATTGTCAGAGGCCAGATTTGAACTTGGGTCTTCTTGACTCCAGGCTCAGTGCTGTAGTTACTGAGCCACCTAACTGCCAGAAGTTTGCGATCTGTTTATTGATATAGGTTTGTGACAGTCCATGATCACCTCCATGACATGATGAAGTTATCAGAGTAGGGTCTTTGTGGAAATCTATACTTACAAAAGCTGATTGCTGGTGTCAGAGGAATGGCTTGTACAAAGCTCCAATGCTTCTATCTGGGATATCCTCTAAGTGCTTTTCTTTGGAAGTGTCATTGTAGCAGAGCAAAGATAGGAATGGAGAGGACAGTATAATGTTAGTAGAGAATGAAGACTATTCAAACACTATTTTGTGTCCATCTTCTCTGTCAGAAAGAATGATTATTACATTGGAAATGTCGGAACAAATTTAATTTGGACAACTAGAGTCCAGAATAGTAAGGGGTGGTACCTGTGAAACCAGAGTATCTATGGGGAGGGGGTTCAGAAACTATGTTGTTGAGGAACAGTTGAAGCAAACTCCAAACAAACTAAGCATTATCTTGGAAGAGAGAAGACAATGGGAGAAAGAAATCGCCATTTTCAAGTATTTTAATTTTTAAACATTAAAAATTTTTAATATTATTTTTAAGGGATTGCTCAAAGTTTGTTATGAATGGACAAATCATACATCTTTTTTTTCAAAACAAGAAGATGAATTAGGGTCATTTTTGTATAACTTCAGGAAATAAGACTAGGACCAATGGTAGAACGTTCCGGGACAGTGTGTATTGAATTTAACCTCAGAGAGAACTTCCTAATAATTAAAACTGCCTAACAATGGAATGAACCACCTTGAGCTCATCACTCCTAGTGAATTCCCATTACTGGATGTTACGGTGAATCATTGATGTTCTGTCAGAAGATATGAAGTTTATTTTCACTAAACAACTTTGGAAGTGCTCAGAACTCTGACCTAAGCAATCATGACTTTAAAAGATGGATGATGAAACATGCCACCCACTTCTGGGTAGAGAGCTGATGAAGTGGAAATGCAGAATGGGCATGACTTCTCAGACACGGCCCCTATGGTGGTTTATTTTGCTAGACTGTATATATTCTTTTAAGGGAGGGCTTCTCCTTAGAAGTGTATGTGGAGAGTGGGTTAGTAGGTATTGATAGATATGGAAAAGAGCATCACTGATTTTTTTAAACATACAAAAGGAAGAACAAAATACAGAAAGGCAAATTGAGTGACATGTTACTACCTTGTTAAAACATATATATGTATATATGAAAAATGAAAATTATGTAAGAGAAATCCCTAGTTCTCTACACTATCCTCTTTCTTATTATTTGAATCGTGAAAGGTTATATTTGTTGATAGTTGTTAAATTAACAGTAAAGAAGAAAAAATTTTAAATAAAAAATAAAAAGGTTTATTTCCTCTTAAATTTGGTAGCTACCTCTCATGTCCAAACAGGGGAGTGCCCACAGCTCTGAATCTCAGCTTACTAGTTGGTCTTCATCTGAAATGAGATTCAATTCTGCTTTAGTGTGGTCCTCAGACCCATTCCTTATTTAGCTAGGGGTTAGACTCTGAGTTTTTTTTTAATTTTCAATTAATTAATTGATTAATTAATTTTAAAGCAATCAGGGTTAAGTAACTTGCTCAAGGTTACACGGCCAGTTATTTCTGGGTGTGGTGCTGAGTATCTGAGCCTGGATTTGATCCAGGTCATCCTGACACTGGAGCCGGTGCTCTTACACGCTGAGCCACCTGGCCACCCCTGGACTCTGAGTTTTGTAGACCCCCATGGAGGCAGAGCCAGTTGAAGTGAGACATGTCCAGAGGGGTGGGAAGTGGTGTGATTTTACCTCTAAATGTTCCCTAAGATTCTTTCTTTTTTTTTTTTTTGCCTTTTGGAGGCAATTGGGGTTAAGTAACTTGCCCAAGTTTACATGGCTAGTTTTTTTTTTTTTTTTGTGTGTGGGTGTTAAGTGTCTGAGGCTGTTAAGTGTGTTAAGTGAGGGTGTTAAGTGTCTTTGAGACAAACTGGGCTTTTTTATTTTTCTGTTCTTGATGAAACATGTCTTATGATTGCTTGTACTTGATGCTTTGGAAGTGAGTTTTAATATTGTTATTCTTATTGCCCAATCTGTTGCATTATCACAGTTGAGCAACTTAAGTCATCCTTCTAGTCCAATTCAGCATCAGTTGGAGGCAAAGCCAAAGCTGGATTTTTTTTTTCATTTTTTCATTCATAGGCCCTTCACCAGAAAATGAAATTGAAGCAAGCATCAATGCACAGTCTGCTCTGAGGGGTGAAAGGAAGACATTTCAGACAACTCCTGATTCCAGGCATAGCTCAGAATTGGCATTTTAAGAGGATAAGGGCTGGGTTAGGAAAACTCACTATTGGTTGTTATTATTGAAACATTATGTTTTAAAAGAGAAGTTACTAGCAGAAAATCAACTCTCTCCAGAGGCCTGCCATCCTTGCTTCTTTGGTTCTTTGTGACAAAACCAATGATAAAAAGCAAAATCTCAATCCATTGGATCACCCCTCCCCATCCATTGGATCACTGCCTCGCCACACCCCCACCTCAATCAATACCTCGTCTTCTGAATCACTTTGTATTATTTTTGTATATGCTTGTTGTTGTTATTGTTCACTTATTTCAGTGATATCTGACTGAAACCCATTTGGGTTTTCTTGGCAAAGATGCTGGAATGGTGTAATGTAATGCCAAGCAAAGGCAACTTCCCAAGGTTCAAAATACCAGCATAGATGCTCTCTATTTTATTCAGTGACAAATTAGGAACAGAGAGGATCAAAATATGACATCATTCAAAATACAGCATTTACTAAGTGTGATTAAATAATCTCCAAGTACTACCCCACCCCAGGACCTTACATTCATTCAATCAATTACAAAGTCCCTGTTCTAAATACTACTCCACCCCTAGGCTGTCTTCATTTAGTTCATCACAAAGCCCCTCTTCTCAAATGGAGATTAGTTTCTGATCATAAGTAAAGTACAATTAATTTGTTCAATCATAGAACACAAAAAGGTCAAAAGTTCCCCACCCCTGGATCACAATTGAATCTACCCCAGAGTTACAACAAGTTTAAGCACAGCACTTAATACCCAAATGGAGGTCTTTTCTTCATCTTGACAAGAGGCAAGTTCTCAGCAATCTTTGTTCCTGGGGAGACAAAGCTTAGCAAGGCCACAAGATACATTGCCAGTCTCTTCATTAGTTTATTCTCTGTTTGCAGAACAGTCCTAGGACCTCTGAAAACATTCGCAAAACCCCCTTCCAGGATTTCTGTAAACATACAACAAGAAAATCCTTCTTCAGGGCTTCAGAACCAACAGCAAGGTTCTAAGACTTCTGCAACAACAGCACTGTCCTTCACCAATGGACAGTATTCATTCTCTGTCTGCAGAACAGTCTCAAGAGCTATGAACCAACAGAAATGTTTCCAGACTTCTGCAACAACAGGACTGTCCTTCACCAGTGGACAAATCTGGCAAAACAACATCAAAACAGACAAAGTACCAGCATTAACAGCCATGTCTCTTCAGTCCTTGGCAGCTCTGGGTGGCAGGTCTTAAAAGTCCAGGGCAATTCAAAGTGGCCCTCAGCAATCCTCTCAGTCTCTCTCTGCCTCCAAAAGGGTGCTGCTTCCAAAAAGTTCTTCTGCCTCTCTCTTGTGTCTCTCCAAATCTACGTCACCAGCTCCTCCCAGTTCAGCACTCTCTTTTCACGTCAACAAGTCCATCCCACAAGTGGGATTAACAAGCTCTGGGTTTTAACACAATCAAACCCCAAACCAAGCCAATACAGGGGAATCTTTAAATGCCATTACTATTACAAATGGTTTGCCATTTTCTTCTCTAGTTCATTTTACAGATGAGGAAACTGAGGCAAACAGGGTTAAATGATTTACCCAGGATCACAGCTAGTGAGTATCTGAGCCCAGATTTGAACTTGAGTCTTCCTTACTTGAGGCTTCATACTCTATCCACTGAACTATTTAACTGCCTTTTCTATATGTTTATTTTGTGCAAGTGTTGAACATATTGTTTCCCTTGTAGAATATAAACTTCTTGAGAGCAAAATCTATTTTGTTTTTTCCTTTTATTTTTGTATCCTTAGTACCTACAAGATGCCCCCTCTATTGTAGGTGCTAAATAAATGCTTATTGATTAATTGATCATACTCAAATCTTTAATAGGGATCTACTGTGTACAGGGCACTGGTTTAATCTTTAATAGCTATGTCACCATTGGAAAGTTTCTTAACCTTTCTGGATCTTGGGTTCCTTATCTGTAAAATGGGAATAATAATACCTACACTGTCTACCTCATAGGGTCATCGTGAGGGAAGTACTTTTAAACTTTAACGAGTTACAAAAATAGAAAAAGAGGGAAAAGACAGTTCTTGGCCCCAAAGAGCTTACAGTCTAATGATTGGAAGTGAAATGTGTCCAGAGGGGTAGAAAGTAGTGGGCCGTTAACCTCTGAAAGATCTTGGGATTGCTTAGGACAAAATGAAAAAAAAATTCTGTGAAAGCACTTGATAAACTTAACACCGTCAAATGTCAAATGTTATGCACATGTAAAATGTATATGCATATATTGGGGAAAACACTAGATTTGTAATCAAGGGTTTTGCCTTTGAATACAAGTTAGCATGTGTTAAATACCAAATAACTGGAATAAGCTATAAAAGTCTTATACAAGTTCAGAGAGCTATTTTGCAAGATGAGGCAGTCAGGCAAGACTGCCAGGAGGAAGTGGGAACTGACCTAGGTCCTGAAGGAAGGTTGGCACTTAGTTAAGTGGAGAGGATGAGTGAAGGGTCTGTCCTAGGCAGGGAAACAATATGAATAGATTTCAGGAAGGTGAATATATTTGTGACATAGAACAGGGGTTGACTGCCCAAGCACCAATTTGGCCAGTTGGCTGTTTTTGTATGGTCCATGAGGTAAGAATGATTTTTACATTTTTAAATAAAGCTGCATTTTAAAATTCAATAACCATTCTTAGCTTTTGGTTGCATTAAAAAAAATGTAAAACCATTCTTAGCTTAAATAAAATTGTATTTAAAAATGTAAAAATTTTTCTTAGTTTCTGGCCCATACAAAAACTGTCAGCAGGCTGGATTTGGCCCTTGGGCCACAGGTTGCTGGAGTATGTGAAGAACCATGAGGAGGCTAGGAAGTCAGTCTGTACTAAGAAGAAAGCTTGGAGTGAGAGCTTCATCAAAGCATTAGGTACCAAATAGTCAGAAGTCCAGAAGCACACATACACTAACAGTTCAAGACAAGACAGTGGTCAAACAGGTAAGATAGGCAGGTGTTTAGGATGTTCACTCGAGTTATAATTTAAGCCAACTCAAGGCACCAGACAAAACTAGGTGAAGAAAGTCAGGAATCAAGAGAACAGAGATGAACGAAATAAGCAAGGTAAGATATTAAGATAAAGTCTGAGTAGGTTGTCAGGAACCAGAAATAGGAACTGAAGGGCAAGACAAGGCAGTGAAATCAGCAACCAGGCAAATAGTTCAGGCCAGCAGAAGGTTAAGGAAACCAGATAAGCAAAATGAATTGTAGACAAGGAATGTTAGTACCAAGGAGACCTTGACAGTGCAGCATTTTTTGCCTTGGCCAGGAAGCAAGCTGCATGCATTCTGCCGAATTAGGAACTGACCGCAATGCAAGGTCAGCCACAGAGTATAGATTTGGGCACAAGAGTTATGTTAAGGAACTCTCTAAGAGTTTAATCAGCCTTTTGTAGGTAATATAATAGCAGAGATGGGGGGAGGCTGACTGTCTTTGAACATGAATAACCCCTTGACAATATACCTAAGAAGTGGTCAATGAGCTTTTGTTTGCAGAATTCTGGTGAAGGGGAATCTTCTGAGGTCTCCCATCTTACCTTTGGACTCATCTGATTGGTGGGTTGTTCTCCCTTCTAAAGAGCATAACACCATCTTTCTACAATACCCTTCCCTCCTAGTTTTTGTCTTTTGGTACCAGAAACAAAATTTCTCCTTGTTCCATGTGATAATGTTAAAAATACTTGGAAGATAACAACTACTTCACCCTACTCCACCTCACTGAGACCAAGTCTTCTCTTCTCCAGGCAAACAGTTACACTTCTCCCAATCACCATGGGGTGATAGCAAAGCCTTTTGCCATCCTTCTCGCTCTTTTCTGGACATTCTTCAGCTTGTCCTGTAATTCAGCTCTTTGCACAAGGTGGGGACCAAAATAGCCCTGAACATAGTAGGGTAGCATATGATAAAACTACTTTTTATTTCCAAGACATTACCTGTCTTTGCATAATATTAACTTCATGTTATATCAGTTTTTTTTGGGGGGGGGGGGTTGCTGTCATGTCACCAGTCTGTTAACTCATTGTGACTTGCAGTTCACTAAAACCCCCAGATCTTTTTCAGATGAATTGTAGTCTAACCATACTTTCTTCATCTTGAACTTTAAAGTTAATTTTTTTTAACCCAAGTATAAGTCTCTACATTTGTCCCTCTTGGATTTATATCTGCAGATCTGACAACCATGCCTTCTATTTATCCAAGTCACTGTTAAAAATGTTAAATATCAAAGGTCTGAGGACAGATCTCAGAAGCATGTTACTAGACAGACCTTTCCTCAACTTTTCATGGAAGCATTAAAAATAACCTTTTGATCTTGACAGGAAACAAAAGATAGGGCATTCTGGAACATTTTTTTCAACCACTCTGGAGTGGGGGGAATAAAATTAAAGCCCTCCCCCCCAAGGGGGAAAAAACACTATACATTTTACTTGACATTCTGATGTGAGGGACCTCGATAAGAGACCCCTAAATGAGCACCAGATATTGTTCATTTGAACTTGCCATTACCTTTGGTTCTCTGGGCAACTAGGAGGTTCTGGTCGGGGTACTCTACATTTGCATGGCAAGGAAAGGGAATAAATTAGCAACAGTGGCTTACTGACTGTGCTGTTAATAGGTATGAATAATCTATTTACCCACCTGCTGGGCTTGCTTTCTCTTGTCTGAAGACTGGCAAAAGGGAAACCACATAGTTCCCAGTGCATGTGGGATAATTCTCCAGAGGAAGGAAGAGCAACAGGAATGCATCAATATCCAATCAGGAGTGAAAAGCCCAATTTAATTAATTACTGGAACATTGCTCTGGAGAAATGTGCATAGACTCATTTGAATGAGGGCTCTGGAACAGACTCCAGATGTAGGGAAGAATATATATTTCCTCTGACTTAAAGCAGTCCCCAAAATGGGCATCCGTGCCTACTAGGTTTCCGGTGGTGGTACATTTGGGATGTCAGATGCTACAAAACAGCTGCAAAGGATTACAACAGCAGCAGCTGACTCTGAATGCAGAGTAGGGATAAGATGCTGGTGGCATTCAGCTTTTCAGTACCTGGTAGCTTTCCTCTCCTGCTTTATTTTCCCAATGGCTCTTTGAATAAATTGGATAGCAGGGACATGGCTCTGCTATGACTCGGAAGATCCAAGTCTGATCTTCTTAGATTGAGCACCATGGTATTCATTAATACCATTTACAAAACCATGATTAACTCTCAGGAGTAGTCTTTAGCACCATGTACATTTTGATGATTTTTAAAAAATTATTATTACATTTGTTTCTTGCTTTGACATCTTGCTCAATTCACCATTTTCTTGTTATTTCCATAATCAATCACTCAAACATTTAAGTGCATTGTACTAAATGCTGGTGATACAAAAAGAGGCAAAAGATAGTCCCTGCCTTCAGGGAGCTTACATTCTAATAGACTGTAAGCTAAATTAACTACTTTGACCTTTCCTTGAACTACTATGACCTTAGTTCATACCTAGAAGGCACAAAATCTAGCCTCATTTATCCAAACTTATCCTTATATTTCTTTTTAATAGGGGGTTAGGGGTATTCTGGACCTTTGCTCTAATTAATTAATTAATTCAATATGCAAGCATGTATTAAGTGCCTGCTATTTGCGAAGCACAATGCTAGGTACTACAGATACAAAGAAAATAAATGTAACTATGTTGCATGGTGACACATATCTGTGATCATTGCTTCTAAGGGAGGCTGAGGCTAGAGGCTTTCTTGAGCTTGGGAGTTATGAGCTGTAGTAGGCTAAGTTGATTGGGTATCAATACTGAATCTGGCTTTAATGGTGAATCCCCAGGGGTGGGATGGACTATTAGGTTGCACAAGGAAGGGCAAACCAGTCCATGTTGTAAAATAGCAGGTAAAAGCTGTTTGATCTCTCTCTACCCTTGCAGGGTAGACCTAGGACTGAGTAATCCCTACGTTTTCAGGGTGAGAATGGGAGACCTAATCTCAACCAAAACCAGTATGAATTTGCAAGGAGATTACATTCTAATGGGAGAGACAAGAAGAACATATATGAAGATACAGAGAATTTGTATAAAAAGAACCAAGTACAAGATAGTTTGGGACAGAGGGCATTAGCAATTGAGGGGATCAGGCAAGGCATCATGTAGAATGTGGTGCTTGAATTGCTTCTTTTTAAAAAGATTATTTAATTTATTCTGAACTTAAAAAATAAAACAAGCGTTTCTATAACATAGTAAAAGAAAAGATGATTATACATGAAACTGCAAATCTATTATGTACAACTTTGCTTTTAAATATATATAATTAATATTTTAAATATATGATAAATATATTTAAATGTACTTTTAAAATATGTAATATTTTAAATATATAATAAATATATTTTAAAAATATATAATAAAATTGTTATGTAACATTTTTTCCCCTTTTTTTCTCTCTGCCATCCCAAATTGCTTCTTTAAGGAAGAGGGACATTCTGTGAGGAAAAGAAGGGAAAGAACAAGCACATTCCAGGCTTGGGAGATGGCCATTACTAAAAGCACAGAGATAGGAGATAGAATGTCATGTGTGAGGAAGACAAGAGGGAGCCAGTTTGGCTGGACTGTAAGGTGAAGGAAGAACAAGAATATATAGAGAGATTAGAAAGACAGGTTGGGGCCAAATTATAAAAGGTTTTAAAAGCTAAACAGAGGAGCTTATATTTTTTTCTGAGAGACAGTAGGGAGCCATTGGAAATTTTTTTGAGTAGGAAGTGACATGGTCATATTTGCCTTTAAGGAAAATCACTTTGACACCAGTGTGGAAAATGGATCTGGCGGGAAGGTCAATTTAGAGGCTGTTGAAATCATGTAGGTAAAAAAGGTGGTGAAGGAATCAGGGTGAGTAAAGGGAAGGGGTTAGATGCCAGAGATGTACAGATAAAAATGGTAAGATCTGACAACTTGTTAGTTATATGGGATGAGAAATAGTGACTAGTTAAATATAATGCCAAGGTTATGAACACCAGAGTAATGGTGGTGCTGTTGATAGAAATAGAAAAGTTTGGAAGAGGGGATGAATTTGATGTTGGGGGCAAGGGGGAAAAGTAATGAGACATCTCAGATATATATGTTGAGTTGAAGATGTCTGGGACAACCAGTTTAAAATGTCTAATAAGCACCTGATGATGCATTACTGGGCTTAGGAGAAGACTGGGGTAAGATTGTAGATCTGAAAGTCATTGGCATGGATATAATTAAATCAATGGGAGTAGAGAACTCCCAGTGAGGAAACTCCCCTCACCAATCTGAAAATGATCTTCAAATTTGAGTCTTAGAAAGTTGCCTGAACCACTGGAAAGTTAAAGGATTTGAGCCCAGGTCTTCCTAGATTAGGGGCAGCTAGGTCCTGCAGTAGATAGAGTGCTGGGCCTGGAGTCAGGAAGACTCATCTTCCTGACTTCAAATCTGGCCTCAGACACTTACTAGCTGTGTGACCCTGGGCAATTCACTTAACCTTGTTTGCCTCAGGTTCCTCATCTGTAAAATAGCTAGAGAAAGAAATGGCAAACCACTTCAGTGTCTTTGCCAAGAAAACCCCAAATAGGTTCATGAAGAGCCAGACATGACTGAACAACAACAAATTTCCCAGATTATAGGATTATAGACCCAGAATTAGAACATGCTTTAGGGGCCAACTCCCTCATTTTAGAGATGAGGAAGCTGAAGCCTAGGCAAATGAAGAGGTTTATCCAAAGTTATACAAATAGTAAGTGGGAGAATCCAGGTCCTCTAACTCTAAATCTAGTGTTCTTTTCTACTATACCACCCAGTGTTTCTAATAAAAATGCAGATTAGATGAAAAGGGATGAGTTTTTTATTGAGGCTTTTTTTTTTTGCTGTTTTTTAATTTAAATGTCTTTTGTAAACTAAAAATACTAAAACACTTTAAATTATATTAAAGATCAAAGAAAATATCATGGCATAGGATTATAACTTCTAATTACAATAGATGGTACTGGAGACAATGTAGTCATACGACTTTTTAGGAAAAATTTCATAATTAGGTCATGAGACCCATGTTTTCCAAACTTTATGTAGCCATGTCCCCATTAAAAATATATATTATATGCATATATGTATATACCACATCTTCTCTGAACATAGTTTACAAAAATATCTACAAAAATAATATTTAGTTTGTATTTTATTAAAATCAAATGAAGACAGAAACCAAATAAATCTTAGATAACAGTTTTTATTGAGAAAATTTTGTATAATTTTTATATTCATAATTTATAAAATTAATAAGCACAATAATATTAATGTAATGGATAGATTTCTTTTTCAGCACAAAATTTCTTAAAAAATGGTGCCATTGATGCAAGACCAGTTCTTTGTTCAATAAGGTATGCTGTCTCTAGTCTTAGTTCAGTCAATAAACATTTATTAAGTACCTACTGTATGCCAGGTATTGTGTTACATATGTGTTATATAGGCCTGGGGCATATACTATCCTACTTATATTTTGTGTTATAGTTATCTGCATGGCAATTTAGGTGACTCAGTGAATAGAGCACCAGGCCTGGAGTCAGAAAGATCTGAATTCAAATTTGGCCTCAGATACATAGCTGTGTGATCCTGGGCAAGTCATTTAACCATGTTTTCCTCATTTTCCTAGAGTAACTTGGAGAAGGAAATGACAAACTACTCCAGTATCCTTGCTAGGAAAACCCCAAATGGAGTCACAAAGAGTTGGATGCTACTGAAATGACTGAACCAAAATTATTTGCTTTCATATCTTAGCCTCTTCATAGAATGAAAACTCTCTGAGAACAGGGATCTTTCATATAAACTTTGTTCCTTCTTTAGCACAGGACTGTGCTCATAATATACAGTTGATTGCTGTTGGTTGAATGAATGAGTGTTGCTACTAAATGAGAATGCCAATTGTCATGCAACTGTTAGTCATAGTCAGATTCATTCTTTGCCTTAGGTTACCCAGTCCCTCCCAACCTCAAGCACTCTCTTCCTAAAACAAAGACACTATTTCTTAGAAAAACTGGATTCAAATTACCAGAAGAGAAAAAAAAATCGGATTTATTGTCTCATTTCTGTATATATAAATATACATACATATATACCCATACATATAAACATGTATAAACATATACATATATGTGTCTATCTATCTATCTATCTATCTATCTATCTATCTATCTATCTATCT
>NW_027186033.1:212123-252014 GCF_028583685.1 Petaurus breviceps papuanus
TCTATCTATCTATCTATCTATCTATCTATCTATCTATCTATCTATCTATCTATCATCTATCTATCTATCTATCAAATATAACCCAGATTGCTACCTTATCCCTGCTCTCCCAAATACACATACAGTGCAAATACTCTCTCACGCCTTCCAGGCCCCACCTTGCGCATATTTCTACCTTCCTCTGACATCTGACTCTCACCCTCAATCTAGCTCCCTCCCTTCATGCATATCCTCAAATCACTTTGATGACACACTTTGGCTGTGCTCATTCCTTCACTACACCCAGTCTGGTCTCTAACCACAAACAGCCCTAGGCCTACTTCCTAATATCCTTAAGTAGGTCTGGGGAATCCAAGACAACCACATGCCCCCACAGCCTTGAGCATACAACTGTTCCTGCTTTCCTGGCATCCTTGGTGTCTGACACCAGTCAAGCCAAACTCGTCACTGTCATGCACGCATGTCCTGTTTATTCCCATTCTTTGCCTTCCCCTGTATTGTTACATTCACCTGGAATGACCTCTTACCTCCTTAATGTAACTTCTTCCCCTTGGCTGTTCCTTTTAATGGTCATTTCTCTGAATCCCTATAGCATCAATACTTAGCATCATTCACTCATTCAATATAATTTGATGTTACTTATGAATTGCCTTTGTGAGTTAAGTATTTCACATGGGTTTGTCTAGATGTGGCTCATGGGGAAGTATGAACAGATCCTCTAGAGTCTCCTTCATCTTTCTCTAAGGGACACTGATTTCTGCCAGGAGGGAAGCAAGAGTTTGGGGCCATGAAGGAAGCTCACTCTGCTCTCCTCAGGGAGATTAGAATTAAATCAATCCCCTAAAGAATTGCTAGTCTAGGGCTTTCAAACCAGTGTACTGATTGCTCTCCCTTAACAGGAGAGAAGTACCTCAAGATATTTCTGAAAGCTTGGCTTTCTTTCCACCAAATTCTAGGATTATAAAGACCATTATGCATACTGAATATTGAATAAACCAATTTAATCAAGTCAACAGCAAAACTAAATCAGAAAAGACTGTCATAGTGGATAGAGGGTTGAACTTAGAATCAGGAGGACTTTAGTTAGAATCTTGCTTCAGACCCTTACTAACTTATGTGATCTTGGGCAAGTCACTTAACTTCTCTTGACCTCAATTTCCTTGTTTGTAAGGTGGCGATAATAATACCACCTACCTTTGAGGGTTGTTGTGAAGATAAAATGAGATAGTATTTGTGAAGTACTTTGCAAACTTTAAAGCTAAATAAATAATACAATTAATAAAAATAAAAAATTAAAATAAATTCTAGTTATAATATACTAGACAATAACAGAGGGAGGTAGAGGGGAGAGAGAGCGAGACAGACAGAGAGACAGAAACATAGAGATGTCTTGTATTCCCTGGGGCTAAATTGAAATTCACTGATTGGTACCAGAGTGCAGATGAAGACAGATGGATCTCTCTCTTTCTTTTCTTTTCTCTCTCTCTCTTTTTTTTAAGCAATTGGGGTTAAGTAACTTGCTCAAGGTTACACAGCCAGGTGTTTCTGGGTGGGTGCTAAGTGTCTGAGCCCGGATTTGATCCCAGGTCATCCCGACTCTGGGGCTGGTGCTCTTACTCACTGTGCTACCTGGCCACCCCTCTTTTTTCTCTTTCTACCTTTTCTTCCATCTTGGCTTTCTCTGTTCTAATAGTTTCTCTCTTCTCTTTTCCCTCTTTTTTCTCTCCTTTTCTCTCTTCTCCATTTCCTTTTTCTCCACTTTCCTCTTTTTTTGATTCATTCTCCTTTCTTCCCTCTCATTCTCTCTCTTTTCTTGTCTTCTCTCTCATTCCCCCCCTTATTTGCTCTCCTCTTTTTACTTGTCTCCTCTTTCCCTCTCCCATTCCTTTTTCTTCTTTATTCTCTCTCTCTTCTTTCTCTTTTCTGTCATTGTCCTCATTTTCTGTCTTCTCTGTCCCTTCTTTGTGTTTCATCAGTCTCTTCTTTTTCCCCATCTCCATTGCTTTCTCTCTTTTTCTGTAATTGCAAAAGATTATTATTTCTGGTATCAAAGACATTAATTACTGAAGTCATGTCTAAAGGAGAACTTTTGCTTTTTGTCTTCTGCTTCTGGTCCTTTCTAAAAGATTTCTGGCTTATTGCTGTTACTTCTAATTTCATATCTTCATTCTAGTCTTCCTGCTTCTTTTAAAGGCTGAGGAAACAATCATAGGGCATTTTAACATGGTTTTGTGCTTTTAGACTCCCAGACTTCCTTGGGAGAACAAATACTATTGCTTTGATCAAAATGTCCTCTCTCTCTTGATCCCCACTGAGACATGAGGGTTGTGTTGGTAAATGCCTAACAACTGAAAGAAAAAATTGTACATAGGGTATACTTTTAATCTGAATTATTAACATTTTCTCCATCACTTTTTACATTCTTGACAACCAATAAAACAAATCAAGCTCTGATTTCTAGCATTTGTGAATTTTGATGTGTAAATGCCCTCACTGACAATTTAACAATCAGATCTCTCCAAACTGAATGATCTGCCTTTAGCATATCCCTTCACCTAGTAATGTTTTTCAGCGGGTGCACTGCCAAAGTAAATTATTTTATTGATGGCACTGGTTAGAGTTTGGAGTTTCTAAAGTCACATTAGTTAGAGCCTATCATGGGGTTTGGCAGAGCTGGAAGAGACCCCAGAGGTCATCTAATAAAGCTTCCTCATTTTGTTGATGAACAGAGATGATCAGATGATGATGATCAGAGAGATGAGGTGACTTGTACACATTTGTGTGGGTGGTTAAGGAACAGAAACAGAATTGGAAGCTCCACCCGCTGACTCCAAATCCAGTGTCCTTTCCATTTTGCTACATTGCTAGATGCACTGTTTTGTTGATTGATAGGACGGTCCAGTAAGTGGACAAAATGCTCCAACTACTCCCTTCTGGAACTTTAGTCAGTCATCCCTCTAGTAAAACAACAGTGAAAAGAATGGCCTGAGTCATAATGGCCATCGATCATGATCATTGATCATGAGATCAAGGCAACTTCCTTTTTTTTTTTTTTTGTGGAGAGTGTGGTAAGTAGTGGCGGAGAACCAAACACGATTTCTAGAGTGGTTTAGAAGTCTTTGGCCCAATATCCCTGATCCTAAGGCCCTTCTATCCTGAGATGGAAACCTTGCTGTGGTATTTCCAGAGGCTGAACGAGAAGTCTTGTTAAATAATGGATAGAATGCTGGATGTGGGGTCAGGAATATCTGGGCGCATGTTCCTGTTCTGACACTTATTAGCTGTGTGACCCTGGGCATGCCCCTTTATTCTCAGCTTCATGCCTCATCTGTTAAAGACAGATAATAAGAGAATCAGCTTCACAGTTATGAGGCTCAAATGAGATGATGCAAATAAAATGCTTGACAGGCATTAAAGTGTTATATAAATATTAGCTTCCTTAAATTGCTGTACAAAGGCTTGTTATTATTAGAGGCAACACAGTACAGTAAAGAGTTTCTCAAACTTTTTGGTCTTAGGACTCCTTTATATTCCTAAAAATTAGTGAGGACTACCCAAGGAACTTTCATTTATGTGGGTTATGTCAACCAATATTAGCTGCATTAGAAATTAAATTTTAAATGATAAATTTTGAGATATTTATTTGTTACTTCATTAAAATAACAGTAATGGATCTATTAATAAAATAGCATAATAATAATTATCAAATATTTATTTTTATTATTGATATTTATTATAGTATACATTTATTTATTATGAAAATAAATTTAAAAAATAGCATAATAAAAAAGTTATCTTCCAAAACAAAAAAAATTAGTGAGAAAGATGGAATTGCTTTACATATTTTTGCAGGTCTCTTTAACGTCTGGCTGAATGAAAGACAGCTAGATTATCATATAGGTTTCTGTATTCAATTCGTTGTGATACATTGTTTTGGTTGAAGTATATGAATAAAATCTGGTTTCACACAGGGAAGAGTATTTTAATGGGTAAAAATGTCAATATTACGAAAATAATTTTAAATTGACTACTTTTGTGACCATCATTATTTTATGAGAGTATCATTATGAAAATAGTTTTAAAAGGGTATTGAGGACCCCAGGGGACTGTGGACCATACTTTGAGGAGTACTGGCATAGTGGATAGGGAGCTAACCTTTGAGCTGGGAAGATCTGGATTCAAGTTCTTCCACTGATCCATATTAGTTCTGTGACCCTGGGCCTCTTAGTATTCTAGGCCAAATTCAAATAGAAACAGATTCCTATGGGGGATTAATGAGGACCACCCAAGGAACTTATATTTATGTGAGTTATATTGATCAGTATTTACTGCATGATAAATTGACTGATAAATTTTCAGATATTTATTACTTGACAAAAATAATAGTAATTAACATAATTAGTTAATCAAATTAATGTTATCTATGTTGCATTGTGAGGCAGGTAGGTGGTACAGTAGAGTGTCAGGTCTGGAGTCAGGAAGATTTCTCTTTCTGAATTCAAATCTGGTCTCAGACACTTAACTAGTTGTGTGACCCTGGGGAAGTCACTTAACCCGGTTTGCATCATCTCATCTGGAAAATGAACTGGGAATAGAAATGGCAAACCACTTTAGTATCTTTGCTAAGAAAACCCCAAATAGGGTCATGGAGAGTCTGACAAGGCTGAAAAAAGACTGAACAACAACAATGTTGCATTGTATTTTTATTTTTTGTTGTTGGACATTTCCCAATTACATTTTAATTTAGTTCAACCATAATTAGGAGTTTGGGGGGAACTTCCATGGCCCTGAATTTTCCACCTCTGCTTTGGGCAACTTTTTGGGATCATAAGTTGGTGAGAAGATGTAAACTTGCATTGGTAGAAAAAAAGTTCCTCCAGAGGAGGAGGAACTATACCATGGAAATCCAGAGTCCAATCCCTATCCCTAATATTATTAATGTATACAAAATCCTTTTAAGTCTGCCTACTCCAAGAGTGTCATCTTCAGTTGGTTGTTGTTAACCTTGTCCCTTTGACTTTGCTTCAGTTTGAACATTACCGTTAAGAGGCTAAGCTATTTTCTCTAACTGGCTTTGGATAGAGGACTTATTGTAGTGATTGAAAATTAGATAGCTATTTTTGTTTTTAAAGTGGGTACAGTGAAAGAGAGACACACACACATACATACACAGATCGAGAGATAGAGAAAAGGGAGACACAGAGGGAGACACAAAGAGGAGAGAGGGGGAGAGAGAAGAGTGTACACATACCCAGAGGATTGTAATCGAATTTAAATCACGTAATAAAGTTCCCTGCTATGAAGTGCAGCTGCTTTTAGTGCTTCCTGAATGCCTTCCTCATGCTGTGGGGAGCACATTAGTGGGCCTGCTTTATTATTTCAGGATCTCTCCTCTTTTGTGCTGGGGCATTTGCCCATGGCTCATTACTCATGGCTCACCCTTTCCCATCCTAGGAGACTCCTTTCTTGGTCATCATCAGTCAGTCAGCAGAGTTGATTAAGTGCTCACTGGGGTGATGGGCTTTTGTGATGCCTGAGGAAGTATGGGGATGGGCAAATGACTGAGTGAAAATGGATTATTTTCAGGTCAGGAATCTAACCAATGAGGTTTGTCTAGTGGACTGGCTAGAACATATCTGAACATAAAAACTTGTAAATCTTAATGGTGGTATGAGGTCAGGATATTCTTTTGGAATTCCTATTTAGAAAATGGAACTATACCTTCTGAGGGGGTTTTAGAGTTTCCTCTTTGTGGCATAGATCAAACCCAATGAGGCCTGTCATTAGAATAAGTGATTTTTTTTTTGACCAGGAGATGTGACTTTAGTATAAAAATGACAAGGATGAGATAAAATTCATACCTTGGAAGGCAAGGAGAGACTAGGTCTAGGTATCTTGCTAATGACACATCCTGCTAATGGAAAGCAAAAGGTGAAGAGGGAGAAAGGCATCTGATCAAACATCATTACTGATCCCCTGTTGGCTTTCTGGATCAGTTTGGGGCCAGGGAAAGCTGTCAGAGCACAGCCCCTTCCTGTAGTCCTCAGTGTCTTTTAGATTCAGAATTCTTGAGCAGGATGGGAAAAAGAAAGATCAAATGAAAGAGTACAATTTTATTTTCTCTTTCTTTTCTTGCCTGAGGGTGGGGTTTCCATCCCATCTCAATCAATGTAATCACAGAAGATCCAGGCATCTAGATTGAATCAGCCAAGAAAAAATTAACTAGGTATAAATAAATCTTTGATCAATTTGAATGGCAGACAATGGCACACAGGAAATATCTTACAACTGATTAAAATAAATAGACACACCTGTGGACCTATTTTTAACACAGAAAATGAGTTTGGAAATATCAGAAGGTGGTATACTGGTGGTTGAATCCATTGGTGAAAGATTCCTTCGAAATAATTACCCCAAGTAGGAAGAGGGAAAGAGTCTCTTCCCCTCTCTCCCCCTCTCTTCCCTCCTCTTCCTTCCCCTTCCCCTCCTCCCTCCCTCTTCCTCTCTCTCTACCTCCCTCCCTCCCTCTGTCCCTCCCTCTCCCTCTCTCTCTCTCCCTTTCCCTCTCCTTCTCTTCCAGCCTCCCTTAACCAACTGACAAGTTTATGAATTTCAAAAAGTTGGAATAGTTGGTGTTCCCACGGTATCCATAGCAAAATCCCCAGAGTAGCAGTGGCTGATGGCTATGTCTCCAGTAGGAGTTGAAAAACAGGCCAAGAACAACCCAGACTCAGGAGAAAAAAGTCAAATTCAGAGCTTCAAGGACACAGAACATAAAACCCAGAGGGTAGAAGGAGTTAGCCATTCTGTTTTGGTATACCATTGCAGGTGCAGGCTGGGGGAATGGTGCAAGAGGGGTTGTTATACTAGCGGCCTTATCTAGGATAACTGTGTGGTGCTCTATGCATTTGCAGAGACCCACTATAAATATTCTCCCCAATTCTTGTTCTTCGATAGTCTCATTTCTTCAGGGATCCCTAAGAGAAAAATAGACCTCTTTTTTTTGACTGCAATTGGACAATCTATTTTCTAGTATGTTTCCAAATCAGCCCAGTTTCTTTGAGATAACTTTTGCTCATGTGAATGCTTAAGATCTGACATCTGTTGTATTATTGAATCCTTTACAAGTAGGAAGACTGATATGAGAAGCATAGATTTTTGCATCCCTAAAATATGAATGCCTAGCAGTTCACTTAGAATAGTATAATTGGAGTATATGGATAGCTCATAAATGTTCTTTTTTCCCTATTACTTTAAATAGATGTAGGCTGCTTAGTTTATTTATGACATGAGTCCAGACAGCTTGTCTGATATCTTGATGTATTGCAGGTTCATGAGATAAAGTTAGCTTGTTGGCTTGTAAACGCTAGTAATAAACTGTAAGTTCTTGAATTTTTCTTTTTGGGAACCCTTTTAATGTTTACCTGTTTGTCCTAGCAAGGGATGATTTAGGATTATATTTGGATTGCCCTCATAATGAATTGGCAGGGATCCTTTGGGAAATTTCTGGTGCCCTATAATATAGATACCCTGAAGAAATTTATGTCTGCTCTTCCAAGGGATTTCCTTATATGTGAAAGGGAACCTTGGGGATATTTTAGGGATATTAGAGGGATTGTGTTATGTGTGAAAGAGATTCTTCAAGACATTTGGTGAGTCCTGTGTGAAAGGGGCAATTAAAGATGTTTAATCTAGACCTTGAATTGGGTCATTATATGCTAAAGGGAATCATGGAAGAGTTTTTGCCTGGGACAGTTTGATTTCCTACCTGAAGGAATCAGCATCATCCCCCATTTTATCTTTCTTTGCTCTTGTCTCTTTGTTTGTCCTTTGTTCTTGAAGAGGACCATGACATCAGTAAGGTCTCAGAGAATGAAGGAATATTTCTTGCTAAAACTCTCTACTTGTGCTCTTAATCCCAAACCCTCCCATCTCTTATAGCTGCTTTCTTCTTCAAGCATGTTTTCCCTTTCCTCCCAAATTTTCAACCTATCTTTATTCATTATTTCCTTCCTTACTATCCTTAAAACTCCCAGATCTCCATTCATTAAAAACAAAGCAAAATACCTTACCGGTAGAAAGAGGCTGCTTTCTTCAAGATTATTAATGACTTTTTAAAAATTAAGTTTTTCAAATTAGCAAATATCTATCTCCTGCCCTCAATTGAAAAAGAAAGAGAAACAAAGCCCCTTTTACAAATATGTATAATCAAAGAAAACACATTTCTGTATTGACCATGTCCAAAAAAATGTTTCATTCTGTATTCTGAGTCTTTTTCCTCTCTACAAAGAAGGTGTGGGTATCATGTTTCATTCTTAGTCCTCTGTAATTGTGGTGGGTAACTACACTGATCACAGTTCTTGTCTTTCAATGTCAAGTCTTTCTTATTTTTCTTTATAATATTGTTGTCATTATAGAAATTATTTTTCCGGTCCTGTCTACTTTACTCTAAATTGGTTTATATGTCTTCCCAGGTTTCCCTAAAATCATTGCCTTCGTAATTTCTTATTGCACAGTAATATTTCATTACATTTAAATACTGCAACTTGTTCAACCATTCCCCAATTGATGGCCACCCCCTTCCATTCCCATTTTTGACACCTCCAAAGGAGCTATGAATACTTTGTAATCCTTATTTAAAGTTTGTTTTTGCTTAAGACTTAACCTCTCTAATTCCTCCTTCTCTCTTGTCTCTACACTTCCCTGGAGGCTGAAGCATATTTCTGTACCCACTGTCTGTCTGTCTATCTCTTTCCCTCCTTCCCTACTTTGACTAGTTCAGAGGAGGGTGAAGTTCAAGTGTCAGCCTTTTCTCCCACCCCTTCCTCCTCATTTGTATAGACTTGTGTCTCTTCAGTAACTGATTTCTTTCACCACCCCTACCCCCATCACTACCAGTAGTATTTTTTTCTTTGACCTAAAAGCTTTGGATTTTGACTATAATATTCCTAGCAGTTTTCATTTTGGGCTTTCTTTCAGAAGACTGAGAGAGTCTTTCTATTTTGATTCTGCCCTCTCATTCTAAGAAAGCGGGGCATCTATTGAGATTTCTTGAAATATGATGTCAAGGCTCCTTTTTTGGTTGTGACTTTCATGTAGTCCAATGATTCCTAAATTTTTTATCTTCAAACTTTTTTTCCATTTGGTTGCTTTTTGCTTTGAGATACCTTTTATTTTCTTCTATTTTTTCCAGTCTTTAAGCTTTGTTTTAATATTTGTTGTTGTCTCATTTAGTTATTGTCTTCTATTTAGTCCATTCTAATTTTTAGGGAGTTTATTGATTGGGTAAGGTTTTGTAACTTTTATGCCAAACTATTAATTTTCTTTCATTTTCATTTAATTTCTTTTTCAATTTTACTTCTTGAAATCTCATTTCATTTACAAAAATATTTTAAAGCTCCTTAATAAAATCTTTTGCTTTATCTCTTACCAGAATTCTAGTTGAATTTGTGGCCATAGTGTTTTTCCTTGAGGGTTTGCTTGTAGATGTTTTGGAGTCATTCTTTTTTTATTTATTTGTATTTCAAGCATCCTTGTCTACATAAAAGCTTTTGAAGTTGGTTTTTTTCTTCTTCTTATCCTTCTAGCCTACTTCCTGCCTTCAGTTTATTGCTGCAGGACTCAGCCACTATCAGCCAACTGGAAACTTATGCTAATATATAATGAAAGAACTACAAGTTTCCCTTTGTCTAGCATTTGCATGTTGGTTAATTCTTCCTATTCAAATGATGCAACTGAGACATTACTTTGCTTCTGGGATACAAACCACACGCTTTCTGAACTTGCTTTTCTCTTGGGTAATAGCCTAGGGTCCACAACTGCTCTTTATTATGGCACTGTTCTCTTCCCTAGTCTGCCCAGGATCCGTGATTCAGATATTGGCAGAGTGGCAGAACTGTCAGCTGACACCTTTTCAGCACTATGCACGTGTTTAAATCCCTCTGTGATGGCTTTGGGATCACTTCTTTCTCTGCTCCTTGTGGGTGTTCTCCTGGCTAGATCTCATCCCAAGTAGCCATAGACCTTTCTGTTTGCCTCCTTATGATGACCTGGGTTGGAAAAATAACTCACTATGATGTTTTTTCTTATATTTCCTGATCAAGATTTGGTCTGGTTTGTTTTTTAAATTTGTTTAGAGGAATTTTGGGTGGGTGAGAGGAGCTTACTATCCTTCCTGCTACTCTGCTGTTTTGTCTCCACTGTCCAATGTTTACCTTATTGTTAAATCCCAATGGTGTTTACTCTCAGTCTTTATTCTATTTGACCCCTCTTCAATGTTTGTGACCGTTGACTACTCCCTTTTAGGTATTCTCTTTTCTCTGTGTTTTTGTAACATAATCCATCAGATTGATCTTTTTCAATGTTCTTTTCAGGATTATCACCTATCTCCTTCCCCTCTCCACCAGGGCTCTGATCTGAGCCCTCCCCTTCTTTTTATTCTGTCTATCTCTATTCAGTTATTATCAGTATGTGAATGATGCCCAAATCTGCATATCTAGATTTTCTCTCTCCTGGGTTTTGATTCTGATCTCCTGACTGCTTGCTAGACCTTTCTACTCAGATATCTCATGGGCATCTCCGAAATCAACATATCTAGAATAGAACTATTATCTTTCTCCCTAAACTCACCTCTCCTTTTAACTTCCTGGTGTCTGTTGATAATACCACCATTCTTCTAATTGCATGTGTTTGTTGTTTAGGAGTAATCCTCATTTTTATTTACTCTTCCTTGGCATCAGTTGCCAAATCTTGTCAATTTTCCCTCTCGATTTCTTTTTTGTCAATCCATTTATCTCAACTCAGATGTCAGCCTCAGTCTAGACACTCATCATCTCCCAATAGCACTATGGCAGTAGCTTCCTATCTGGTTTCTCCGAATCCAGTCTCTCTTGGCTCTAATTTGTCTTTATAGGGCTGATAAATTGATATTTCTATAGCACAGAACTTATGAAAATTCAGTAGTTACTTGTTGCCTTTATGACAGAGAACAAACTTCTACATTGGACATTTAAACTCTTCAGAGTTTGTACCTACCCTAATTTTTTTTCAGGCTGATTATACAATTGCTTTCTTCAAGGATTCTATCTTTGTAGTCATCTGGTATACCTGCTGTTTTCCATATATGACATTAGATCTTCTGTCTTTGCCTTTGATAGACTGTCTCTCATGTTTGGAATTCTCTCACCTCATCCCTAGATGAATCCATATTTAAGGTTCAGATAAGATTCTACTTCCTCCAAGAAGCCCTTCTGATCCCCCCCCCCCCCCCCATTACTGTGTGTTCATTTGGTATGGATCTTGTGCTTACTTATTTGTGAATATGTTTCTCTCTCAAGTAAAATATAAAGTCTTCGAAGGGAGGTATTGTTTCACTTTTTAATTTGTATCCTTAACATCTAGAAAAGTGTCTAGCACATAGTGTTTAATAAATGCTTGTTAGTATTTAGCTTATTAGAATTACATTATTATATATTAGTATATTATATAATAGTATATTATTATATAATTATAGTAGTATAATTATTTGATTACTACTATTACAACAAGAATAAGAACTACTATTACTAGTACATTTACTACAATCACCATCACCAGCACCCCGTCAAATCCTAATCCATTATTGATCCTGTGTGTACGAGTGTCACTAACCCATGGAATATTAAATATAAAAGAATGATAGCAGGTTAGTGACTTGTCCCAAGACCATTTCTGTCTGAACTCCATAGAACAAGATGATAATAATAATAGTAATAATGTTTCCAGTCACATTAGTGTTGACTTTGTAAATTATTGTTGATTTTATAAATAATTCTTTTGGTTTTGCTAACTTGCCCTTTCATTAGTTCATACCAGTCTTTTATTTCTATGAATTTTTCACATTCATCATTTCTCATGGCACAATAATATTCGATTATCTTCATATACATCCTACTATTTAGCTATTCCAGTTGATGGGTACCTACTATGTTTTCAGGTTTTATCACTTCTGCGTTTCTGTACATATTTTCACATATGTGGGCTTATTTTACTACTGTTTTAATTGGATTTTCATTAAATTACTTGAATTTCAAAATAAATTATATTTACAAATAGTGATCATTTGTCTCTGTTTTGCCTATGCTTATTTTCTAAATTTCTTTTTCTTGTCTTAATATAGCTAGTACTTTTAGAATGATCCCAAATAATAGATATAATAAACAATCTCCTTGCTTAACTCTGATCTTATCAGAAAGGTTTCTTGTGGTTATGTTACATATAATGCTAGCTGATTTATCATGTTATGGGAGGGTTTATTTATTCTAAGGCTTCTTAGCATTTTTAACATAAACAAGTACTCTATAAATAAAATTATGTTGATTTTTTACTATTTTTGTTAATATCATATTTACATAGTAGGTGCTTGATAAATACTTGATGACTGATACTGGCTAATTTTTTGAATATATTGCTAAAACATTTCCCAAAATGTTTTATTTAGTATTCTTGGATCAATAATCATTAGTGAGGGTGGGCTATAGTTTTCTTTTTCTGCTTTTTAACTCCCTTGTTTGAATAACAGGACTAGATTTGTTTCATAGGAGGAGTTAGGTAAGGTGTCTCATTTTTGGCGAGCAATTTTTGCAACATAGGGATTTTATTTAATAAATCTTTTGATATAATTGATTGTTAAGTTAATCTGAACTTGTTTATTTCCTCCTCGGGGTATTAATTTTTGTCTTTTTCTAATTTTATTCTTGAGTTTTGATTGTTTAGACTCTTATTCTGTTAATCTGTGTATTTTATATACGCAAATATATATATATATATATAGTAAATATCCATCTTATTTAAATTTTCAGGGTCCTTTGGCTGATAATTGGGTAAAATAGTTTATGATAATTTTCTTTTGTTGTAAAATTCTCTTTTTGGTTTTAGATTTCAAACATTTTCTCTCCCCTCCATTAAAAAAATAAATTTGCTTATGATTTGTTTATTTTGTTCTTCTAAAAACTTGTTTTAGGCTCAGATTCCTTAAGAGTCTGACCAATGCCTCAGATTAAGTCTGGCCTACTTGTCAATACAAGTGTCAAAATAACAAGGATTTTAAAAATCTTGCCCACCCCCACTGGTGTTCTAATAAACCTTGTCTTTGGCTGAAAGGAGGCTTAGGTTGAATTTATTTGAGACAGGACCTGCATCATTTGCCTTTGAATTTTGGCATCTCAGCACCCCTAGACCTTGACATTTTGGTTCCCTGAGACCAGGAAACTGCCTAACCTTAAGCTCTTTTCCAGCCAATACTCAAAGGTATGTAAGCCTCCCTCCTCTCCCTATCTATTTCTGGCCCTGCAGTTGGAGTTGCAATCCAAGTACCTAGGAAGGCTTGGAGGTGCTTTTTTGGACTGACCTCTCAGGTCCCATTAGATCAGACAGTTATGAGGCTGTCTCATACTTGACCTGATGCTCTCAGGCTCTCAGTTCAGTGGTTTGGTTTGAGGTCATGGACCTGGTTGCAACTTCTGCAGCATAGAGGACAAGGACAGAAGCCCAATCCAGAAGCACATGCCCAATTCTTCAGTTGTCTTGGCACTAGGGAATTGGGAAGACTTCAGCCTTCTATTGGGCTGTCAGAACAGACTGGGCCTCAGCAAACCTGGAACAGGCCTCAGGTGACTGACTGAATCACTGGAAGCTATGGTGGTTTCCGGACTTCTCATCCCATAAATGCCAAAGACAACTTAGAAGGTCAGTAGGAAAGGTAAAGTCTGTCAGATATGGATGAGAGAGAAGTGTAATCCAACTCTGATCCCAGCACAGCCCTGGGACAGCAGTGGTGGTGGTGGCAGAGATGGCAGTGGCAGCAGCAGTAGCTGTTTCCAAAGGTCTCAACCCACAGACGGTAAGGGAATTGAACAACTGATCAGAAGGCGATTACAGGGGTCTCTTTTCTGGTACTGAGGCAGGATTCTGTTGCTTTGCCCATACTTGGAGCCGGGTTGCAGTCCTGGGGGGAGTCCTGGGGTGAGAAGGAGCACTGGCATAGCAGAATCTGTGGCAGCAGTGGAGAGGGAGCCCTCTTTACAGTTCCAGGGCAGAAGAGAATGCTTGTGGTCACTCACAGATGAGAGCACAGGCCAGGAGAGGGGCAAATACCTCTTCTTAGATCATACAAACCTGGAAAAACAGAAAACTTACAGGTCCCTAGAAAGTATCTTTGAAAACAGCTACACAAAACCCCTAAAACTTGGAACAGTGCATCCTCCACACTGGAAGCAGAGCCCTTCCTTAACAAAGAGTTAAGTCAAATAATTAGCTGGGAAAATGACCAAATAGTGGAGAAAAAAAAACTCAGACTATAGAAACATACTTTGGTAACAAGGAAGATCGAAACATATTACTTAGAAGAAGACAACAAAGTCAAAACTCCTATGTCTAAAGCCTCCAAGAAAAATATGAATTGGTCTCAGGCTATGGGAGAGCTTGAAAAGGATTTTGAAAATCAAGTAAGAGAAGTAGAGGAAAAATTGGGAAGAGAAATGAGAATGATGTAAGAAAATCATGAAAAATGAGTCAACAGCTTGGTAAAAGAGACCTCTCCCAAAATATTGAAGAAAATAACACCTTAAAAAATAGACTAGAACAAATGGCAAAAGAGGTTCATAAAGCCAATGAGGAGAAGAATGCCTTAAAAAGCAGAATTGGCCAAATGGAAAAGGTGGTCCAAAAGCTCACTGAAGAAAATAATTCCTTAAAAATTAGAATGGAACAAATGGAAGCTAATGACTCTATGAAAAATCAAGAAATTATAAAAGAAAACAAAAAAAATTAAAAAAAGGCTACAATATGAAATATTTCATTGGAAAAACAGCTGACTTGGAAAATAGATCCAGGAGATATAATTTAAAAATTATTGGACTACTTGAAAGTCATGACAAAAAAAAAGAACCTAGACATCATCTTTCAAGAAGTTATCAAGGAAAACTGCCCTGATATTCTAGAGTCAGAGGGTAAGGTAGAAATTGAAAGAATCCACCAATCACCTTCTGAAAGATACCAAAATGAAAACTCCCAGGAATATTATAGCCAAATTCCAGAGTTCCCAGGCCAGGGAGAAAATATTGCAAGCAGTCAGAAAGAAACAATTCAAGTATTGTGGAAACACAATCAGGATAACACAAGATTTAGCTTCTACATAAAGGGATTGGAGGGCTTAGAATATGATATTCCAGAAGTCAAAGGAGCTAGGATTAAAACCAAGAATCATTTACCAAGCATAACTGAGTGTAATCAATGAGGGGGAAAAGTTGACACTCAATGATGTATAGGAATTTAATGCATTCTGGAGAAAAAATGAGAGGTAAATAGAAAAATTGACTTTTAAATACAAGACTTGAGAACCATGAAAAGGTAAACAGGAAAGAGAAATCATAAGGGACTTTTTTTTTTAAAGCAATTGGGGTTAAGTAACTTGCTCAAGGGTTCACGGCCAGTTATTTCTGGGTGTGGTACTAAGTATCAGAGCCTGGATTTGATCCCAGGTCATCCTGCCTCTGGGGCCGGTGCTCTTACTCACTGCACCACCTGGCCGCCCCTAAGCAATTGGGGTTAAGTAACTTGCTCAAGGTTACATGGCCAGGTGTTTCTGGGTGGATGCTAAGTGTCTGAGCCCGGATTCAATCCAAGGTCATCCCAGCTCTGGGGCTGGTGCTCTTACTCACTGTGCTACCTGGCCGCCCCATAAGGGACTTATTAAAGTTGAACTGTTTACATTCCTACATGGAAGATGGTATTTGTAATTCATGAGACCATTCTCATTATTAGGGTAGTTGGAGGGGATACACACACACAAGTGCATATATATATATATATATATATATATATATGCATGTATATATGTGTGTGTATAAGTGTGTGTGTGTATAGACAGAGGGCACAGGGTTAGTTGAATATGAAGGAATGATATGTAAAAAATAAAATTAATGGGTGAGAGAGGAAGGTATGGGGAGGAGAAAGAGAGAGGTAGAATGAGGTAAATTATCTCACATAAAAGGCAAGAAAAAGCTTTTATAGTGGAGGGAATAAAGGGGAGGTGAGTGGGAATGAGTAAACCTTACTCTCATCAGATTTGGCTTAAGGATGGAATTATGTACACACAATTGGGTATGAAAATCTATTTTACCCTACAGGAAAGTAGGGGGAAAGGGGAAAAGAAAAAGGAAAAAAGAGGAAAAGAAAAAGGAAAGAAAGAAAAAGGGGATAGAAGGGAGGGCAGATTGGGAGAGGGGTAATCAGAAGCAAACACTTTTTTTTTTAAGCAATTGGGATTAAGTAACTTGCTCAAGGTTACACGGCCAGTTATTTCTGGGTGTGGTGCTAAGTGTCCGAGCCTGGATTCGATTCCCAGGTCATCCTGACACTGGGGCCGGTGCTCTTACTTGCTGTGCTACCTGGCCACCCCTTGAAGCAAACACTTTTGAAGAGGTAAAGGGTGAAATGAGATAGAGAAAATAAATGGAAGGTGGGATACGATGGAGGGAAATATAGTCTTTCACAACATTACTATCATGGAAGTGTTTTGCATGACTATACATATATAACCTATATTGAATTGCTTGTCTTCTCAATGAGAGTAGGTGGAGAAGGAGGGAGAGAATTTGGAACTCAAAATTTTAAAAACAAATAATAAAAATTGCTTTTACATATAACTGGGAAATAAGATACGCAGGCAAGGGGGTATAGAAAGCTATCTTACCCTACAGGAAAATGGAAGGGGAAGTGGATAAGAGAAGGGGTCAGGGGAGATAGAAGGAAGGGCAGATTGGGGGAGGGAGTAATCAGAATGCATCCTGTCTTGGGGTGGGGGGAGGGGAGTGATGGGGAGAAAATTTGGAACTCGAAATCTTGTGGAAGTGAATGTTGAAAACTAATAAATAAATAACTTTTAAAAATCTTGTTTAATTTAACATCATAGTAGTTTCTTTGTTTTCAATTTTATCTCTTTGATCTTCAGAATGTCTATTTTTGAATTTACATGTGATTTTTTTTAGTTTTTTGATATTCTTTTAAAAATTATATGTTCAATTAATTGCTTTCTTCTTTCTTTCTTTTTATTGATGTAAATATTTAGAGAGATAAAATTTCCTCTTTTGCAATTTTTTCTGCATTCAAGAATTTTTAGTACATGGTCTTACTGTTATAACTTTCTTTGATATAATTATTTAGTATTTCTGTGAATTTTTCCCTTATCTCCCTCATTCTATGGGATTAAACAATTAAGTCTCCATTTAAGTCTGAATGATTTCTTTAAATTTCCCTTACTGATGTCAATTTTTATTGGACTGTGGTCTTCAAACATTTCTGTTTGTTTATGCATTCTTCATGTCCTAGCATAAGGTAAATTTGACAGATGCAGATATATATGTGTATATATGTATACCTATATATCTGCAACTGTAAAATTTACTATATGTATATACATACACATATGTGTGTATATGAGTGTATACATCTTTCTATACCTTAAATTTCTGTTTATCATCCAGAATTTTTTATGTTTAATTATCTAATATTTTATTCAGGTTCTAGCCTTCATTCTTGTTTAGTTTCCTTAAAATGTGTCTAAATCTGAAAGAGACATATTAGAGTCCCTTGTGATAATTGTTTTCTGTCCAGCTTTCCATAGTTAGGTTATCTTTTCCTTTCAGCGTCTAAGTATTATGTCATTCATTTTGAATAGTATGGATACGTTCACTTACTGTGGCTGTATATTTTCCAGGGATGTCCACATAGATGAAAATTTGAAGCGCACACTGCCAGAGCTAGCTCAGTTTGAGATGCTCTGAAGGAAAGTGTGGGAGAGAAGAAGTCTACAGATATGTTGTGCTGACATCATTTTGTATGCTTGTAAAACCTGGACAACATATCAGCATCATGCCAGAAAATTGAGCCGCTTCCATTTGAATTGTCTTAGAAAGATTCTGAAGAACACCTGGCGAGATAAGGTACCAAACACTGAGGTTCTCTTTTGAGCTGAATTGCCAAGCATTCAAACTCTATTGTAGAGAGCACAGTTCTGATCGCCTGGCTGCATAGCCTGAATGTCAAATGCACGTTTATCTGAAAGACTATTTTAAGGAGAATTGGCACAGGACAAGAACTCACATGAAGGTCTGAAGAAGTGGCACAAGGACACTCTCAAAGTCTCTCTGAAAAACTTCAGTATCAATCATGGGAGATACTGGCACAAGACAGCCTAGCATGGGATGCCTGCATCAAAAAAGGCACTGTGCTTTGTGAGGAAAACAGAAACACAGTAGCACAAAGGAGACATGAGATGTGCAAATCTAGAGACATCTCTATCCCAAATATTCTAATGGACTATTTGTGCCCAACCTGTGGTAGAACCTTCCGAACTCTTATTGGACTGATTAGCCACAGCTAAACACATTGTACCCTGACCCCAACATCATGATATCATCAATCCTCTTCAAGTATGAAGGATGAATAACATTATGTCATTCAGTAAAATGTATTTAATATTGATTTTATTTAATTATCTATATTGCCTTTAAGCATAATGTAGTTTCACTGCAATTCTCTGTTAACCACATATCTTTTTACTGTTGCCTTGTCTGAGTTCAAGATTGACACTCCTGCTTTTTTGGGTTCAGCTGAGATTTATTTTTACACTCTAACCCCTTCTTTTAACTCTCTGTTTGTCTTTATGTTTTAAATGTGTTTCTTGTAACAGCAAAATGTTATGTTTTGCTTTCTGATCCATTCATTCTGATGCAGCATTGAGTTTTATAGCTGAGCTCATTCCATTTGTTTTCATGGTTTTAATTGTTAGGTTTGTTTTTCCTTCCATCATATCCTATATATTTCCTTTCTTTGTTCTCCTCCTTTAAAAGGTGTGGGAGGGGGAAGGGGGAAGAGAAGAATTTAGTCATTGTGCTTTTTCTGTAGTTGTTACCGACTGATCCTAATTCTTTCCCTTCCTACTCTATCCAGTCCAGAACCAGATCACCAGTCTAGTCTCACCCTTTCTTTTTCCAGTCTTTTAAAACTAGCTTTCTGCAGTTGAAGTTTGTTTTGCTTGTGGCTGTTCCATAAGCCCTCCCTAGTTCCATTCTTTTTCTTCATAACCTTTCTTTCTCCAATTTTCCCAGCTGAGTCCCCTATTTACTTTATTTTAGGTCTACACCATGTTCTCCTCTACCCCAACCTTCCCTTGTTCAGCTGGGATAAAGATGAGGTTTATACGATTTTCCACAACCCCCATTCCTCAGCTCCACATTTACATGATCTCCTATGAAACCTCAAATTATGAAAAATAGTAATTTCTTTCTTCCTCCTCTTAAGTCCACTCCTAGAGTATTCCTTTTTTCTTTCTCACATTTAAACAAAAAAATCTGTCTTTCCGGGATTGCTTTTCTCTTTCTGAGTTTTGGTTATGTTTTTCTGAATTTGACTTTCTGCCAGTTTTGTGGCAGTCGTGTCTGAAAGCAGATCTTTCAAATGAATCCTACATCCTTGCTAACCTACCAGGGTAAGGACTAGTCCTGATCTCTTTACAAGATGTGAGAATCAGGTATTGTACTGGCTAGTAGTAATAAGCAAAGAATCATCAGGACTTCATGTGACAATCCTTTATTGTTGCAAGATGTACTGGGGGCAAAACTCTAACTTAGAGACTGCAGCTTACAGTTATGAGAACTTAAAAGAAACAAAACATGAACATTAACTCATAAAGGAATAAAAACACCCATATTACACCACAGTGCTCCTGGGCATAATTGTTTTCCTGGCTTTAACTCTTATAATCTTCTAACCAACAAGGCAGTACCCTTTTTGTGAGACTGTCTCTGTTTTATAATAGAGAGTGTAGAAATGCCAGGTGATTCCTCTTTACCAGCCAAAAAGAAATTGCATAATTGTTTCCTTTATTTCATGGCTCCAGTGAGTCACCAGGAAGTATAGCTGAAAGACCAAAGCCCTATGGTTCTACAAGACCTGCTTTCGATGGTTATGCTGTTGGCACAAAACCTTTGGTAAAAAACTTTCACAGATGCTCAGAGTGTGGCTCATGTGGCCACTGTGTCATTTATAGTGTGGATGCCATGACTTTAGCTACTATGGTAGTAAACCCCTTTGTTCCAGCTCTTTGTTTCTAGCAAAGACTAAACACTGTGGCAAAATAGGTGAAGAATATGGGCAGATAAAGCAGTGTCCGTATTTTATTCTCATTTGTATTATAAAGCCTTGGCTAAGTCTGGATGGAGATACATACCCAAAGCAAATCTTAACATCATCTTGTTGGTAATCCAGCAATACTCACTCCCTTTGGACAGAGTGACAGGTTGAGCAGTAAGAATACTGACAACTTTTGCTGGCTAGTATCTTCTATCCTATTTGCTTCATGGCACTGGTTTTAGTTGGCTCCATCCTTTCAACATGTCCATTTGTTTGAGAATGATGAAGTAGCATAGTTATGCTAGAATTTGAGGGTGGGGGATGGTAGACATTAAAGTTCATTAAATCCATCTCCTTTATTTCACAGATTCTGGGTGTTCATTTTAAACCATGTGGGCCTTGATTAATCTACCAAGAATAACAACCAAGTGGATGAGGCACATTTATTTTATATAAAAATACTTGTTCAACCCACTCTTTTGGTTTCAATGAAATAAGCATAAGGAGTAAATTTTAGCTGTCACAACTGATATATTCATAAGATTTGACTTTTAAACATATATCTCTATTTCTCCCTCATGTATCCCTATCTCTTGGGGTTTTTCTTTTCAGTATTTTGCCTAGTACCATATACACGAAGGCATTTATATTTTGAAGAACTGGCACCAATTTTTTTTTGTTTAGTAATTTCAGTCCTGTCTGACTGTTAGTGACCTCTTTTGGTGTTTTCTAGGCAAAGATACTGGCCTAGTTTGTCATTTCCTTTTCCAGTTAATTTTTGCAGATGAAGAAACTGAGGCAGAGTTAAGTGACTTGTCTAGAGTCACACAGTTATTAAGTGTCTGAGGTCAGATCTGAACTCATGAATTCAATAACTCATAGTCTGTTACCAACTGTTTGAACTTTGTTTTGGCCATCTGAAACAGATGATTGAATGTCTTTCTGTTTAAAAATTCATGCTCACCTATACTGTCTGAGTATGGGATTCAAGATCACAATGTTGATATGATGGTGATGACTCAGACAGTGTTCTTGCCCACAAATTTCTTAAACTCAAGAGCACAGCTAAAAGTAGCCCGACTTTTAAGAATGAGAGTGTATGGCAATCAATTACTTGTGTTGCAAGTAATTATCATGGAGCTTTGGTTTTTATAGCAGAGGTTTGAGTGGAATGTGACACACTTTAAAGTTATTCGAGGTCTCTATTGCAACTGAGAAATTCTTCCTCTAGCATGATCCTGAGGATGATGATGATGATGATGAAGATGATAATGATAATTTTAAGGGTGATATAGTAAAATATAATGTTTTAAGGAATGTGAAAGCACTTTTGCAAATAATATCTTATTTGTGCCTCACAACAACCTTAGGAGGTATTTGCTATTGTTATCACTTTGCAGATGGGGAAACTGAGTCAGAGGCTAAATGACTTGATAAGAGTCACACACTTGTTAAGGTCAGCTAGCTATCTTGTTAGAGGAAAGCCTTTAAGGAAGCATCAACCAAATCAACAAAATTGTGCCTATTATGTGCAAGATACTTGGGAAACAAAGACAAAAATGAAATAACCCTTACCTCAAGTCCTTCCATCTCTTGAGGAATACAACATATACACAAATAACAGTAATAATAATAATAATAATGAGAATAGCTAGCCTTCATGACTTGCAGATACTTTACATGTGTTAATCTCTTTTGATTTTCATAACTTCCTTGGGAAGTGGTTGCTATTTTCATCTCCATTTACAGATGAGGAAACTGGGCCATAGAGAGGCAACCAAAGTCACAAAGCTATTAAATGTCTGAGTCTAGATTTGAACTCATGTTTTCCGGATTTTGAATCTTACCCTCTATGTACTGTGACACCTAACTGCCAGAATAAATATAAATAGTATAGTTCAAATAAACTTGAGGGGGGGGGGGGGGGGGCAGGGAGAGAGGGAGAGAGAAAGAACACTAACAACTTGGGAAAGAAGGAGGGAAGATGGAATCAGGAAAGGCTTCACTGAGAGATGGAATCTGAGTTGAGCTTTAAAGAAAGACAAAGTTCTGAGAAGTAGAGATGAGAATGGACCACATTCTAGCCATAGGGAATGGCTTGTGTGAATTCATGGAGGAGGAAGATGGAGAATTAAGTTAAAAAAAAGGCTTGTGGTCCAGTTTGGCTTAAATGTAGCCCAAAGGTTGAGTATGAAAGAAGTCTAAGAAGGGTGGTGGGATGCAAATTGTGAAAGACCTTAAACACCAGGTGGAGGAGTCCATATTTTATGCTAGAAAATATGTGGAAGTCACTAATGGGCCATTTTTTTTAATAGTCAACAAAACATAAACACTGGGATCTTGCATTCTCTGTATTTTTCAGCCAATGGTGTGACTATGAAGATGTGATTCTATCATACCATTTGTAATATAATACCAAGCAAAGGCAACTTCCCAGGTTCAAAATACCAGCATAGGTGCTCTCTATTTTATTTCAGTAACAAACCCAGAACAGAGAAGATCAAAACATGACATCATTCAAAATACAGCATTTACTAAGTGTGATTAAATCATCTCCAAGGCCTACCCCACCCCAGGACTTTCCAATCATTCAATCAATTACAAAGTCTCTGTTCCAAATACTTCTCCACCCCTAGGCTATACCTTAATTAAGTCCACCACAAAGCCCCTCTTCTCAAATGGAGATTAGTTTCCAAACATAAGTAAAATACATTCATTTGCTCAACCATAGAACACAAAAAGGTCAAAAGTTCCCCACCCCTGGATCACAATTGAATCTACCCCAGAGTTACATCAAGTTTAAACACAGCACTTAATACCCAAATGGAGGTCTTTTCTTCATCTTGACACGAGGCAAGTTCTCAGCAATCTTAGTTCCTGGAGAGACAAGGCTTAGCAAGGCCATAAGATACATTGCCAGTCCCTTCATGAATTTATCCTCTGTCTGTAGAACAGTCCTAGAACCCCTGAACACATTAGCAAAGCCCTCTCCCAGGATTTCTGTAAACATACAACAAGAAAATCCTTCTTCAGGGCTTCTGAACCAACAGAAAGGCTCCCAGACCCCTGCAACAACAGCACTGTCCTTCACCAGTGGACAGTATTCATTCTGTCTGCCGGACAGTCTCCAGACCCCTGCAACAACAGTACTGTCCCTCACCAGTGGACAGTATTCACTCTCAGTACTGTCCCTCACCAGTGGACAGTATTCACTCTCTGTCTGCAGGACAGTCTCAGGCCTTCTTAACCAAATGCCAGGTTCCAGGACTTCTTCAACAGGACAGTCTTTCACCAGTGGACAAATCTGGCAAAATAACATCAAAACAGACAGACAAAGTACCAGCAAAACAGCCATGTCTCCTCAGTCCTTGGCAGCTCAGGGGGCAGGTCTCAAAAGTCCAGGGCAATTCAAAGCGGCCACCAGCAATCTCTTAGTCTCTCCCTCTCCAGGAGGTGCTGCTTCCAAAAAGAACTTCCGCCTCTCTCTTGTCTCTCCAAATCTACATCACCAGCTCCTCCCACTTCAGGACTTTCTTTTCACATCAACAAGCCCATCCCACAGGTGGGATTAACAAACTCTGGGTTTTAATACAATCAATTTGAAAACCAAGCCAATACAGGGGAATCTTTAATTGCCATTACTATCACACCATTTGAGAAATCACTCATGTCATAGCACTGAGCCAGGTTTTATAGCTTTTTTAGTGCCATTTACATCGATAAAATCACATCCACTGAACCATTTGACAATGTCATGGAATTAAGTGGTGAGACCTCAGTGGTTTTTTTATTCTGCTGTTTGAAATTGAAATACCTAAATGAGTGATGCTGTTAATGAGATTATTTTTTTTTAGCATCTCACATGTTAAATGAATGTCTTAGGCTTATGTTAATGAAGTAGGGGTTATGGGGAATGTTATAATATCCACTGGGGCCCCACACACCATCAGAAGCATAGCATGCCTTTGACCTAGTAATACCTCTTCTAAGGCTGTATCCCAAAGAAATCATAAAAATGGGAAAAGGACCCACATGTGCAAAAATATTTATAGCAGCTCTTTCTGTGGTGACTACGAACTAGAAATCGAGGGGATGTCCATCAAATGGGGAATGGCTAACCAAGTTGTGGTATTTGAATGTAATGGAACCCTATTGTGCTATAAGAAATGATGAACAGGAGGACTCCAGAGAAACCTGGAAAGATTTCTATGAACTGATGCTGAGTGAGGGGAGGAGAACCAGAAGAACATTGTATACAGTAACAGTCACCATGTGCAAGAACTGATTTTGATAGACTTAGCCCTTCTCAGCAATGCAAGGATCTAAAACCATTCCAAAGGACACATGATGGAAAATGCCAGCCACATCAAGAGAAAGAACTATGGGGTTGGAATGCAGAATGAAGCAGGTTATTTGCTTTTTCATTTTGTTTTATTTTTTTTTCTTTCTCATGGTTTCCCCCATTCATTATAATTCTTCTATGCAACATGACTAATGTGAAAACGTGTTTAACAGGAATGTATGTGTAGAGCCCATATCAGACTGCAAACTTTCTTGGGGAGGGAGGGAGAGAGGAGGGAAGGGGAGAAAATTTAAAACTTATGGAAGTGATTGTTGAAAACTAAAAATAAATAATTTAATAAAAAAAGAAAAAAAACATAGCTTGCTTCTATTTGGGATCCTCAAGAGAGCCCAAGTTACCATCCATATGAATCTCAAGGCATCAGCTTCCTTGACATCAGCTCTTCAAAAAGCAAACCTAAAGAAGTCATTTTAAAGCATGAGGACTTTTTAGGTTTCATGAGGAAGGCATAATCATTTGCCTACCAGGAATGCCTGAGAATAGAGTTAGATTTCTAGCTCTACCAGGAACCCAACCTTGTCATGAGAAAAGGTGCTGTGTCAAGTATGAATAAACACATTAAGTACAAGTTTTCACATGGACATCTTTTGTTACTTCAAAACCTACTAGAAGCATCAGGGGAACAATATGAATATATTACTCAGAATGTTTGGGGGACAGGGAGTCAGCTCAGAGTGAGCCAGGAAGTTCTGAGTTCAAATCCTGCTTACTAGCTGTATGATTCCAGACAAGTTGCTTTACCTTTCTCAGCCTTAGTTTCTTTATCTGTAATATAGGGTTAATAATAGCACCTTCCTTGCTGGGTTTTTGTGAGGATGAAATAACACACACACATACATACACATACATATATATACATACATATGTATACATACATATATATATATATATATATATCTTTGCAAACCTTAAAACACTATATAAATGCGAGCTAGGCTACTTACCTTCTTTACTAGTCATTTCATTGGACTGACTAGACACCCTTGTGTCTGGTTAGTTCACTTGATTAGAGCAGTCTACAATCTTTGATTGTGCATCCCATTAGTAAGAACCAAAAGAACCCCCCAAACCCAACAAACCAACCAAACTAAAAAACTAAGTATCTCCAATGTGCACATATGTATTTATTGATATACTAATCCATTTTATATCCATAATTATATCCATTTTATTGTACATCCATTTATTGATATACTAATGTGTTATATACATTTTAATACAAAAAGGGGATGAGATAAAGATGAAAACATAATATTAACTATTTTATTTATTAATGGTATAAATGTTTTCTTCTTAAAATATTATCAATAGTTATTAGATATTAATATTTCATTGAGAGCAATGTGATTGAATATGTTTATCCTGGAGACAGGGCAGTAATACATAATAATTGTTGTAAATTATTTTTGGTTAATTTATTTGATATAGCTGGATAAGCAGGTAAATTTATTTTTCAAAGGAGTACTTTTAAATTAAAAGATGCAAAAGGCAACAATCAAATAATAGTTTATGATACAATGAGCTTCCCAATTTTTTTGTAGTTTCTTTCTATGGTGATATTCATCATACCCAATGTAAAACCAAGCAAGAATGGAGTGTTTATTTAATATGGGATCATAGCATCAGAGATCTAGAACAGGAAGGGACATCAGAGGCTCTTAATCTAATCTCCTCATTTCACAGATGAGGAAAATGAGGCCCAGAGGGGTTAAGTGATTTTTCTACAGTCACTTAGATTGTAAGTTTTTCATATAAATCCATTTCATTTTCTTTATGTATCTCTGCTTAATAGGTGGCATTATACCCTAATTTCCTATTCACACTTGGATGTTTTAGTTGTGCTTTTTTATGAGTCTGAGGGGTAGCACGCAAGCTAATTTGGCTGAATTGTAGATTAAAGAAGAGGAATAATGAATAATAAGGCTGAGCAGAGCCAGGTTGTAAAGGACTTTCAGTGCCAAACAGAGGAGTTTGCATTTGATCCTAGATTGGGAGCTGTTGGAATTTACTGAGTGTAGGGATGGCATGGTCAGACTGGAGTTAAGGAAAATCATTTTGGCAGCTGGGTAGAAGACCATCTGGAGTGTGGAAAGACTTGAGACAGGGAGACCAATTAGTAGACCATTGCAACAGTACATTTGAATTAGAGTGATGGCTGAGTGAGAAGAGAGAAGGGGATGGATGCAAGACATGTGGAAATGGAAACAAAAAGATTTGGCAACTGCTTGGATATGTGGAGTGAGTGAAAGTGAGAAGTGCAAGATAATGTCAAATTTGGGAACCTGGGTTTTTAGGTGGTACGTTGGAAAGAAATAGGGAAGTTTGGGAGAGGTATAAATTTTGAGGTAAGGAGTATGTAATGAGATCTGGAATGTGGATATCAACTCATCCATGCCAATTCACCAGTTCACCCTGTATAACTCATTCTTTCCCAACCAAAATGAAAAGAAAGAGGGTTTGGACTCTTATGCATAATTAGCTCACATGGAATGCAGAGCTTGTCCTCTTTTCCTCCCCAGGAGTATCTGCCATAACCAGAAAGTGACCTTGGGAGCAGGAGATGGAGATGATAGAGGAGGAGGGGGTTTACCTAATTTTTTTCTTAACAATTTTCCTAACTTTGCAACTAATGCTGTGGGTGCCCAGATGGAGGGTAGATTATAATTGTCCTCAAGGGTCAACAACCAGTGGAGGTGGATAGAGGATAGGAGCTTGGGGGGTTGCCAGGGGAAAAGGAAGGAGGATGAGTTTGTGGAGTGTGGGGTTATTGGACAATAATGAGTGAAGGATGCTTGTGGTGTTGGAGACAAATGCCATGATTGGTTATCGCATGGAGAGTGGCATGAGACCCATTCAACATTCCTCGTGCTAATACCATGGCCCCTCAGTCCATGCTTCCACTTTGGAGACCATTGTATGGTATTAAGGAGGCCAATATAGGTGTCTTTCCTCAAAGGGCTTCTCTTCTCTTTTCTGCCATCCACCACAGTACAGAAAACCTGATTACTATCATAAAGGAAATAGAAATTTGCTAGTTGAGGCAAATTTAGGTTTTTTTTTTTTCATTTTATAAATGAGAAAATTGAGGCTCAGAAGTTAAATTACTTGTCCTAGTATCATACAGCTAGAACATATCTAGGATTTGAACTCAGTTCTTAATAACTCCATATCCAGTATTTGTTCCACTATGCTACCTAGCTACTTAGAAAGATAGATGTTTCAATGGCAGCAGGAGTTCTCCAATTGATGGTAATTTAGGGGAAGATAGAAGATGGTATCCAGTTTCATTTGACCAAGTTTATCTATACCCACAAAACAATGAATGTAATGAATTTGAATACTCTTCATCTAACTCAATATATGGTTGCTTACCCAAGCCCAAACTCTTGATTTGGCACTCTGAAACTTGCCCCTTTAGACTTGGCTGCAATCTGATCAGGACCCTCATTCTACTTTAGTCTCTGGTTCATATCCCTGGCCACAGACCTTCCTTGCTCACATTGATTCTTCCCACCTTTGCTCCAGTGACTGCAGAGGAATCTTGATTGAAATTTCTCCTTTGTTCCATAGTTCTGAGCCCCAACCCTCAGCATCATGAACTTCCAGGCTGCAGAAGTCCCCAAGCAGGTCAGCAGTTTAACCATAAATAACACCCCCCCACCTGAACTTAATCAATGGGTCACTGATCAGTGAGGAGTTTGATGTGACAATATGCTTTGCTCAGTACAAGTATATTAAGAGATTGTTTGACTTAGTAGACATGAGGAAGACTTTGGTTCAAATTCTACCTCAGGCACTTACTGTGGCACTTACTAAATGGCTTACTTACTTAGCTGCATGGTCATGGGAAAGTAACTTTAATTTCTCTAGCTTCCATTTCTTAATTTAAAAAATGGGGATAATAATGCTTGTAGTACCTATGTCAATCAATCACTAAGCATTTATTAAATGCCTACTATGTGCCAAGTTTGATGCTAGGTATTGGGGATTCAAAGACAAAAATTAAATAGTCCCTCCCCTCAAGAAGCTTGCATTCTAAAGGGGGAGATAATGTATAAATAATTAGGCATGTACAAGATGAATATTGTATATATATGTATACACACATATACATACACATATACACATACCGTGTTTCCCCAATAATAAGACACTGTCTTATTAATTTTTTGGACAGAAAAACACCAGAGGGCTTATTTTCAGGGGAGGGCTTATTTTAATGAACATTGACAGCAATTTTAATAAACAGGTAAATGTGAACAAAAAAATGTACCTTTATTCAATAAGCAAATCACTGGGGAAGAACAGGATGAAGCTCTCACTGCTGCAGCTCTGATTGGATGCAGCTCGGAGCGTGGAGTGTGTTTCACGGGGGGGACGGTGCATACAGAGGGTACTGTAATGTAGCGTGTAGCGCAGGGGATCTCAATAGGGCTTATTTTCGGGGGAGGGCTTATTTTAGAGGAATCTTACACAGTAAGGGGAGGGCTTATTTTCGGGATAGTTCTTATTATTGGGGAAACACGGTATTATATATACTATATATGTCTTCATGTATATATACTGTATATGTATGTGTGTGTGTGTAGATAGACAACAAACATAGTAGGGGTAACTAGATGGCACAGTGCTAGTTCTGGAGTCAGGAAGACTCACCTTTGTGAGTTCAAATATGGCCCCAGACACTAGTTGTATGATGGTGGGCAAGTCACTTAACCCTCTTTGCCTCAGTTTCTTCATTTGTCAAATGAGCTAGAGAAAAAAATGGCAAATCATTCCAGTATCTTTGCCAAGAAAACCCTAAATATGGGGTGGCCAGGCCAGGTGGTGCAGTGAGTAAGAGCGCCGGCCCCAGAGTCGGGAGACCTGGGTTCGGTTTCAGCCTCAGATACTTAACATCCACACAAAATAACTGGCTGTGTAACCTTGAGCAAGTTACTTAACTCCTTTAAAAAAAAAGAAAACCCTAAATGGGATCATGTAGAGTTGGACATGACTGAACAACAACATATGTATGTATGCATAATAGATGGAAGATAATCTCAGAGGGGAAGACACTAGAAGCTAGGAGACTGACAAAGACCTCCTCTAGAGGGAGGCATTCAAGTGGAATCTTGAAGGAAGCCAGGGATTGTAAGAGGCAGACATGAGTAGAGAGAGCATGCCATGCATGGAAGACAGACAGTAGTACAAAGTCACAGATATGGGAGTTGGAGGGTCATATGGGAGAAACAGCCAGTGGAAATATCAAATGGGGAGAGTAGGTGACTAGCACAGAGGAAATTTGGAGGAATTAAATTGTAAGAAGACTGGAAAGGTAAGAAGGATTTAGACTGGAAAGAATTTTAAATCCCTAGGACTTTTACATTTGATCCTTAGGGAGCCACTGGAGTGTACTGAGTATGTGTGTGTGTGCGCGCGCGCGCGCGTGTGTGTGTGTGTGCATGTGTGTGTGTGTGTGCATGGTATGGTCAGAACTGGTCTTTGTGGATCTTACATTTTGTTGTGATGCCCTAATAAGATATCCTATGTAAAAGTGCTCTGCAGACTTTGAGGTCCTGGGTAAACTTCAACTCTCATTATGCTCACTACTGGAAAAGCAGTTTAGAGGAGTGGTCCCACTGATGGTGGCCATTATATGACACAGTAATGGCTTTCAGTCAGTGAGCTGGCAACTGGAGCAGCCATTGTCCAATCTGAGTTTTGAAAAGGCTCTCAACATTTTATATGTGTCTGCTCAGTGATTAATATCATGACAATGCTGTCAGAATTGGGACAAGTAAGCTTATTATTGTTATTATTATTATTATTATTATTATGACTAACAGTAAGAGCAGCAGAGGGCCTTTCTGCTTCTGGACTAAAGAGGAATCATTTCACCTCTTACCCTACTGGGGCCATGATTGTTTGATGCTAAAATACCTTTGATTCCTGTCTTGATGATAAATAAAATCATAGTGTCAAGGGTAAGCAAGGAAAAAGAACGATGGTCTCCCTTTTGAAGCATCTTCCTTATGCACCAAAGGCTTAGTTGACATTGTTGCTTGTAGTTTGTGAACAAATTGGCACGAGGGACAAAATACATTTGCCAATCTTTGCTCTATTCTCACTATTATCCTAAGCTTATTAATTAATGGTTGCAATTGGATGGACTTGGGTAGGGCCAAGTTCATATACCATAGACTGTTCCAGGGGACAAGTGGAATGAACATAACAACAGTTAAGGTGTTTAAGGTGAGATGGCACCCCCATCTGTGGGAGAAAGAGAATTTAGAATAACAATGTGAGGGTTATCCTGGGGAGGCCACCTTGCTATGGGAATGGGTAGGGGAAATTTCTATTTTAATTAATTGTTCTTACCAAGAGAGGCAGCTAGGCATGATGGATAGAGAGAGAGAGTCTCAGAATCAGGAAGACCTGGAAAGACCTGAACCTGGGTCCAGACTTTGACACATTCTGGCTGTGTGACACAGCAAAGCACTTAACCTTTCATGCAGTTCTCTTGGCTGCAAGGCATTTTCAGATTTGCAATAGTAGAGCTCTTTCATTAGGGAGTTTCTTAAACCAGAGACATAATAGCTTCAGATCCAAGAAAGGGGCAACTAGGTGGTGCAGTGAATAGAGTGACAGGCATGGAGTCAAGAAGATTCATCTTTCTGAGTTCAAATTCAGCCTCAGACTTACTAGCTATGTGACCCTGGGCAAGTTACTTAACCCTGGTTACCTCAGTTTCCTCATCTATAAAATGAGTTAGAATAGGAAGTGGCAAAACCATTTCAGTATCTTTACCAAGAAAACCACAAATGGGGGGCAGAGTCAAGACGGTGGAATAGAAACATGACTTCCGTGGGGCTCCAGTTCCCACCTTCTCCAATTCATGTAAAAGGTGACTCTGAACAAACTTTGGAGCTACAGAACCCACAAAATGACACAGAGAAACTAACCTCCCACTGAGGACAGCCGGGCAGGCCAGCAGGAATCCAGTACAGTGCTCTGGGAGCCAAGCCCAACCCCGTGTGAGCCTGAGGTTTTAGCCTCAGAGCAGGCCTGACCAGCTCCCTGCTGGAGGGACTTCAGATCACCAGCAGCTGTGGCGAATTCCAGAATTATAAACACATAAATACTAAGGACAAAGTGAGATGTCAGTGCAGTGTGGACTTTGAGATCCAGTAGTTCAGCAGTATGGTCAGCCTTTGCCCCTGGGGGGGGGGAAGTGGCTGAGGCACAGTGGCTGTGCAGCCGCAGCCACATGGAGGCTTCAGCTCCTGGTCTGCAGATTGTAGGGGGACCAAGTGACCAGTCTGAGGGGTGATTGCTCTTGCTTTAACCTGCTTGGATCTGGACTGTGGTTTAGGGTGGAGGTCCTGGGGTGTGTGACCAGCTTGTCAGAGCGTGTGGAGGCTTCAGAAAGGGCACCAACTAATACCTTCGGTAGCTGAGAAAACCCCAGCGATTGGGACGAAGCTTCCCTGTCTGGTAGCACAGTCCCACTGTGGCAAAAAGCCCAAAAGTCAAGTAATTGAGTGGCAACATGAGCAAATGAGGGAAGCAAAGCAAGCAGAGGAACCCAACTTTACACTCCTATTTTGGGAAGAAAAAGAATCAAAGCATGGAACAGGAGGAAGACAGTGAAGTCAGAACTCCTGCACCAAAAGCTTCCAAAAAAATAAGAGCTGGTTACAGGTCATAGAGGAGCTTAAAAAAGATTTTGAAAGCCAAATAAGAGAAGTGGAGGAAAAATTGGGAAGAGAAATGAGAATGATGCAAGAAAATTATGAAATGAGAGTCAACAACCTGACTGAAGAAAATAACACCTTAAAAATAGACTAACTCAAATGGCAAAAGAGGCTCAAAAAGGCAATGAGGAGAAGAATGCCTTAAAAGCTGAGTTTGCCAGATGGAAAAAGAATCTCAAAAGCTCAATGAGGAGAATCATTCTTTCAGAATTAGATTGGAGCAAATGGAAGCTAGTGACTTTATGAGAAATCAAGATACTATTAAACACATCCAAACAAATGAAAAAAAAAATAGAAAGCAACATGAAATATCTCATTGGGAAAAACATTGACCTGGAAAATAGATCCAGGAGAGATAATTGAAAATTTTTTGGATTACCTGAAAGCCATGATGAAAAAAAGAATCTAGAAATCATCCTTCAAGCAATTCTCAAGGAAAATTGCCCTGATGTTTTGAACCAGAGGGCAAAATAGAGGTTGAAAGAATCCACCTATCACCTCCTGAAAAAGATCCCCAAAAGAAAACTCCTAGGAATATTATAGCCAGGAGCTGAAATTCCCAGATTATTACAAGCAGCCAGGAAGAAACAATTTGAATATTATGGAAACACAATCAGGAAAACCCAGGATCTGGCAGTTTCTACACTGAGGGATCAAAGGGCTGGGAATATGATATTTTGGAGTTCAAAGGAACTGGGATTAAAACCAAGGATCACCTACCCAGCAAAACTGAGTATCATGTTTCAGGGGAAAATATGGTCATTCAGTGGAATAGAGGACTTTCAAGCATTCTTGATGAAAAAACTAGAGTTGAATAGAAAATTTGACATTGAGATATAAGAAGCAAGAGAAGCATGAGAAAGTAAACAGGGAAAAGAAATCATAAGGAACTTATCAAAGTTGAACTATTAACATTCCTACATGGAAAAACGATAATTGTAACTGATGAAACTTTTCTCAGTATGAAAATAGTTGAAGGGAATAGAAATGTATGTGTCTATATATGTATATATATATACATACATATATATGTATATATATATACATACATATATATGTCTATATAGGAGAGTATATGGGCATATGAGTACATTTGTGAATGTGTGTATATATGTGTACAGGTATACATAGATCGAGGGCACAGGACCAATTTAATAGGAAGGAATGATACTTGAAAGGTGATATTAAGAGGTGAGAGAGGAATATAAGAAGAGGATATGGGGAGAGACAGAATGGGGTAAACTATCTTATATAGAAGAGACAAGGGAAAATGGTTACAATGGGCCTGAAGAACAGGAAGGCAAAAGGGAATGAGTCAACCTTATTCTCATTGAATTTGGCTTAGGGAGGGAATGCCATACACACTAAATAGGGTATCTCACCCTACAGGATAGTAGGGGGAAGGGGATGAGAGGGGGGGTGATGGAAGGGAGGGCAGGCTGGGGAGGAGGGAAGTTGGAAGCACCCACTTTTGAAAAGGGACAGGATCAAAGTAGAGAATAGAACAAGTGGGAGGTGGGATAAGAGGGAGGGAAATATAGTCAGTCTTTTACAATATATCTACTATGGAAATGTTTTGCATAGCTACACATGTACAACCTATACTGAATTGCTTATCTTTCCAGTAAGGGTGGGTGTCAAGGGAGGAAGGGAATGAATCTGGAATTCAAAGTTTTAAAATCAAATGTTTAAAATATATATATATATATATGTATATACTATTATTAATATTATTTTACATGTAACTGGGAAATAACACATACAGGCACTGGGGCATAGAGATCCACTGTGCCCTACTGGAAAGTTAGAGGGGATATGGAAAAGATATGGGAGTGAGAAGATTGGAGGAAGGGATATCCAGTGGGATCGGCATTTTGGGGTGGTGGGTAGGGAAAAGATGGGGAGAAAATTTGTAACTCAAAATCTTGCAGAAATGAATGATGTAAATTGGAAATTAATAAGGTATTTGATTAAAATAAATAAAAAAAGAAAACCCCAAATGGGGTCACAAAGAGTCAGATATGACTGAAAAAATGGCTGAACAAAAACAAAAGACCCAAGAAAAAATTAATTTGCTAAAATGGTACTGTTGATATTTTACCAAAAGACTTGAACTACTATTAGGATCCCTCCAAACTGATCACCCTAGGGCAAATCCTCAGTCATCCTAAATTTGTGTAAGGCAGAAATTATCTAAAATGAACTAGATCTCCAAATCTTTCCTGTAGATTTGGGGAAGTAAATAGGATTTTGTTCAGTATTCAAAACTCGTTCTTAGTCTTAACTCATCTCATCACTTTTTCCATATTCTTAAGTCACCCTACCCCTTTCCTTTGAATCAAAAATGAAAATGTGTTGTTAATTCAGTTCAAATATTTACTGTATGCCCAGCCCTGTGTTCCTCCTACACTTGCTAATTCAGTATGAAGAGGCCAACATCTGCTCTGCTCCATTTCCAGATGTGGTAGACTAGGAATGTGATTTCTAGCAATGTATTCTTTTTACTAAAATTCCATGACAATGGAACAAGTTGGACATCCCCAGGGGAATTCATCATAATAGGATTTCATTTCATAATGAATCTCACTCTCTCTGGTGACTTATGGCTTCAACTCAATCCTCTCTTTGTTCTTCCTCTCCTTTCCCCCAATTTTTGTTCCTTCATTCAGGACAGTGGAGCCTTTGTCATACTTGTTTTTTTCTGAGGTTCTAAGTAAAGCTTATTTCCTCAGGGTTGTATATTTAGGCAGTTAATGACGGCCTTCATTTGGTGAAGAGTGCTATGAAGAGATGCAAAAGAAAAGGAAGACAGTCTCTGGTGTGCATGATCTTTCAGCTTTGTCTACAGGGTGAGGACATTCATAAGTGGAAAGGGCTACATGAACATTTACAATGTACTATACCAACATGTGCAATTAAACATACTGTCCAGTATGTGGAGCACATATGTAGAAAAGGTGCAGGGAGGCTGCGGACATAGCCTTATGATTAAAATTCAGGTTTTCTAGACTGTCATCAGGGGGTGGAAAAACCTTCAGCCTTTAGGCCACATGTGGCCCTCTTGGTCCTTAAATGGGGCCCTTTGACTGAATCCAACCTTTACAAAACAAATCCCCTTAATAAAAGGATTTGTTCTGTAAAACTTGGACTCAGTCAAAAGGTCGCACCCCAGGACCTAGAAGCCCACTTGTAGCCTCAAGGACATGGGTTCCCCACTCCTGCCCTAAATTGATTAGATTCACTTCTTGCTTGAAAATAAGACTACTTGATCTCAGGGAATTTTCTGTCTTGGATCATAAAACTATTCTAAATCTATATCCAAAATCCCAGTTTAAAAACTTTGTTCTAAGTTTTATGTTTTGTATCAGAGGCCACTGAGAGGTATAGCTGGTGACATCAAGCCATTGTTGGGGTAACTTCAGCTGAACAGTAGAAAGGTACTGTTTCAGAAAAGGTCTGAACAGAAGTGAAGGGGAACATTAGGTGCTTTCTCAAAAAGGGAAAAATCAAATAAACCAATAAAGATGCACGATTGCCCCCAACATCTAGACACAAAGTACTCTCTATAACTGTAATCTTCCTTCTTCAACATCTGTGAAGAGGACAGAGGAAACTAAGAGCTGGGATATTAGATAAGAAAGCTAAATATTTTGTTCTAATTAAAGGGAGTAGCGATTGAAAGGCTTCTCTTTTAGTAAATAAGACAAAACGATGAGTAGTAGAGAAAAGAAAGGTTGGAAGGACTTTGATAATCAATGAGATTACAGAGGTAGGGAGCTGGGTCCAAACATGAGTCTTTCAAAACTGAAGTAAGGTAAGAAGAATTAAAGGTCTTTAATGATATAAAAGGAAAGTAGGAACAAAATAAGAACATAACAGTAAGTAGAAAGGATACCAAATTGTATTTTAGACCACAGGTTATTTACCATTTTTTTGTATCATGGGCTTCTTTAGCATTCTAGGACCTTTTCTCAGAATAATAATTTTTACACGCATAAAATAAAATACATAACTTTGCAAAGGGAACTAATTATATATAAATAGTTTTTAGCAATTATTTATATATAAATATTTTTTTCCTATCCAAGTTTACAGAGCCAAGGCTAAGAATCCCTGATTTTGGCTGTTTGCTTTAAAAGTTAATCTTTGCATATGATTTGAAAATATAATGTTTGTGATATGATTTAAGTCCAGCTACTTGAATAGAACTATTGCTTTGGTATAAAAAATTCTCTTCTAATATAAATTAATATACTCAGGAGACATCTGACTTTTTTCTATGACTTGTCCTCTATCTCTGCCTCTACCTTGGGATCTTTAATATCTGACTCTCAAAAGGAGGGTCATGAGCTCCTTTTATAAGCACTTAGTTTCACAAGGCATTGAACATAGAACAGACTCTATTTATATTATGGAGAACACAGACAGGATTTACATCTGAACCCACAAAGAATCAAGAGATCCTCTTTTTCCCTTTTGCTAGGTCCCTCTCCCATTTTGCCCCAATGAAACGTGTGCAGTCCACATGACTCATACCTGCTTGAAGTTATTGTCCTGCGCCTACGTATCTGCTGTAGGGGCTGCTAGGAGTGTTAGTGAAGGCCCTCTGTCCTGGAGCAGTCTGGGAGCTATATTTATCTCTCCATTACCAACACAGTACATTTGGGAGCTTTTATCCTGACTCTTATCCCTGTGTGGGACATTAGGGGCTTAAAGTCAAGGTTGATTCTCCTTATAGCTCACCCCATTAGTTACTCTTCCTTGATGCGTGTCTCTGTGGTCCCTCCTGTTCCTACCACTGTCCTTAGGTCTCCTATACTGTCGAATTCTCCTTTTGCAGATGGGTTCCAGCAATTGTTTCTTCTCCCCAGGAGATGGTGCCAACTCTCCAGCATAATGAGGGATTACACAGGGGTCCTGATACTCTGGGCCAGGATGACTCCAGGCTACTTACCCCTTTAATCCTTCATACTGGGCCTCATTATAGAAACAAAGGGCCTCTTCAGGTACTGTGGGAACTCTCTTCAATTTACTGTACACAACTTGTTCTCCATTTTTTCACTCTTATTTTGAGTTAGGATAAATCCTCCCACATATTCCCTCACTTCTCAGCCCTAGGTGGGATGCATTCCATTTGCTCAGAATCCCTCACTGATTCTTAGGGTTTTGAGAACCATCTTCCTCTGTGTCATCTCCCAATTTGTATTGTCAGTCTCCTTCTCTGGAATTGCTGAGTTCAGCAAACTTGCCCAAAGTTGCCTGGGAGAAAGTGCTCAAGAGACAGGTTCAAGGCTAGTGGCATCTCCCAATGCTGGCACTCAGGACATAGGAATTGGGGGAAAGGAACAAATCTTTCAAGACATTTGTACAGATGAATGGAACACATATGGCTTTTATCTAGATCACAGACAAAGCACAGCCTTAAAGGTTGGATGATATGACCAAGGATTTTACTACCAGCTGGTAAAAATGTATTTTAATATCAGAAATAATATTTCTTGGAGGAAAAAATAGCTGATAGTATCATAGCATTTAGATACATGAGGAATTTGAGAGTTTATCTAGTCTAAATTCCGTCATTTTACAGATGAGGAAGTTAAAGCTCAGAGAGTTTAGGTAATTTACTCGAGGTTGTACAGGTACTGAGGAGTAGAGTTAGGTTTCTAACACATCCTGTGTTCTTTCCATAACACCATGCTGTATGAGATGAGTTCTGTCACGTCCCAGCAACCTCTCCCTTGGAATGGTAGTCATGTGAACTCAGTTGAGACAATCAGATAAGCAGCTGTAGGCTAAATCAGGAAAAACAATTTCATCATTATTCAGCAACCTGTGTTTTGATGCACATGGTGTTTTAGGTTCAGGAGTAGCAAAAGAACAGACCAAAGACACCAAGAAATATCTTAACCTTGTGTAAAGGAAGAGCCGTCATCACAGGACTGTAGTTTCAGAGCTTGAAGAGACCTTGGAAGTTATCAAATTCAATTCCCTCATATCACTAAGGAAAGGGAGATTCAGAAAGGTTAAGTGACCTGCTTGTGCTCGCACAGTAAGTGTTTTAAGGCAGAATCTAAATTCAGGGATTTCTGACCTTTCCTCGCCTTTCAATAGGCCAGTAAGTCAATAAATTTATTTTTTAAAGTGCTACTATGTGCCTGGCAACGTTCTGAGCACTAATGATACGAATATAAAAAAGAAAGACAATGCTTACCTTCAAAGATCTTATTATCTAGTGGGGAATGAAAACTTATGAAAGGCAGCTGAGAGATGGGGGTGGGGGGAGGTAGGAAGGCGTGCAGCAATGTGGAAGAAGTGGAGGAATGCAGCCAGATGGGAAATGAAGAAATGACTGGCCTGGGCATCTCTTTGAATGGAGATTCTGTTCTTCCTTCTAGTCAGAGAGGACACAACAGCAGAGGGTATTGATGACATGCTCTTTAGCTACACGTTCACTCATGGCTGTGTATAATCTGGTTTGCTCAAAGAGGCACCAACTCCATTCTCTTGTTTTATTCCTCTTAAGCACCCTGAAAAACAGCAGCCTGTGGAAGAAGGCTGATGTAATCAGCCCCCTGTTCAGCCCAGCTGTTCCCTGGAAGCCCTGCACAGGGGAGGCACCCCTGGGGAGTCTCCATCATGCTCAAGTGAGGTACCACATGTGTTCACTTATGCCACTGCCTTGGCAGAGCCAGACCTAACCTGCACCCTTCTGACAAACAAGCCACAGATGATGGCAAATGTCACACTCTGCAAGTAGAGAAACAAATGTCAATTTCATTTAATTCTGTTTGCTGTTCTCCTTCTGGAGATAGAGAGAAAGAGACAGTGGCCAGAACCCTGCCTGAAAACTGTTTGCATAGCTGAAGTGCCAGTGAAATTCTGAACCCCTGCACAAAATTATTTGAGAAGATACCCTTACCATATGATTACATTTGAAACATAGTATTGGCCCATGTCCAGCTACCAGGTGCCTCTGAACCATAACTGCCTCTCTTTTTGTAGAGATTCAGATTGAATTTAAGATGAGATTGTAGCAGATGTAACCACTGCTAATGATGGAAAATTCTTATTCCCCTGGTGCTGGGCTACATTATAGAATCTCAGCTGGAAGGGACTTCAGTAACAATCAAGTCCATCTTGTAACTGACCAAATGGATCCCTGGAGTTCCAATGATACATATCTGTAACCCCGGTGACTAGGAAAGCTAAGTCTGGAGGATTGATTGAGCTCAGGAGTTCTGAGTTGTTATGTGCTAAAGCAATTGTGTCTACACTAAAAATATCACATCTTTGTATTTTTTTTATGTGATTTGCCCCCAACTAATTCCTTCTGTCCAAGTGGTATGAAACCCTGGAATTTCACTGACATCTGCCATGGGTTGCAATTCAGTATAAGGTGAGTCCACTTTAGAAAACATCTACAAAAATTCACCACCAGCCTCAGGTTCCTCATCTGTAAAATGGAAATACCAATAGCATCTACCTTATAGGATTATTGCAAGAAGCAAATGAGATAGCACAGACAAAGCTCTGTGCAAACCTTAAAGTGCTATATATATATATATATATATACATATATATAAATGGTAGCCATCAGTTACTAAGGTACTAAAAAGAACT
>NW_027186033.1:252024-270522 GCF_028583685.1 Petaurus breviceps papuanus
ATATATATAAATGGTAGCCATCAGTTACTAAGGTACTAAAAAGAACTTGTCATAAATCTCACATAATGGTGGTCCAGCAGTATAACAATATAACGAAACTCTTTTCTTAATATCTCATTGCCCAAATATTTGAGATTCAGCTAGGAAGAGAATTTTATTCCTAACTTTTAGTTTCATCCATTGTATTGGGGAACAAGGAATAATTGTAGAACATGTAACTTCACATTTCTAAAGAACTGACAAGTTATAGTGCTAAAGGAGCCTTTTCAGGGTTATTATAATTCAATAATGTTTGCTGTAGCATCTTCATATTTTTGGATTATTATGTCTAGTATGTACTTCTCGCCTGTCACAGGGCATCAGAACAGGCTGGAACATAATACTGAGGCTAGGAAAATGGCAAATAATGACTCTGAAGCCAATGGAACTATGGACACAAGAAGGGGAGGTCCATTTCTGGAAAAAAGAGACTGGCAATGATAAACAACAGAGATGGTCACTGATAGTACTTTTGAAAAAAGAAAAAAGTGACTGAAGTCCAACTGAAGTCCCAAAGTATTTTAAAGATGTTTTAGACCTGCATTTTTGGAAAATCAATTTGAGGCTGAATAGAGGATGGGTGGTAGTAGGGGAAAGGCTTGAGTCAGGCAGATCTACCAGAAAATTATTACAATAGTCCAGGATTGAGGTGATAAGGGCCTGTAACAGAATGGTAGCTGTATCAGAGGATAGAAGGAGGCAGAGTTATTGAAAAGGAATTGCAAAGGTGAGATCAAAATGTTGCCTTGGCAATAGATGAGCAGTTGAAAGACCAATTAACTAGGTAGGACCAACTTTTTCTATTTACTTCTTAAAAAATTTATTGTGTCGGGTTGACTTCCACTAAGATTTACCTGATTTAGGTATATGAATATATATATATATATATATATACATATATATATGTATATGAAAACAAAGATTCCTGCCTTAATTGTGGCTTTCCAATTTGGGTGCTATTCATGATTAAACCCTTGAACATCGTACTGGATTGAGCAAGGACTACCAAATGTTTTGGAAGCCACTGGAGAAGCTGGCAGAAAGAAATTCTAATAAAGTGACTGGTCATTGTCTTTGATGCCCATTTCTGCCCATAAGGCTCGTGGAGTGGGGAGCTCAAGTGCAGTTTAGTCTGTGAGTGTAACTAAGTCCTGGCTTCTTAATGCTAGTAAGTGCTACCCAAGTCTAGAGATCCAGATGGATCTTTATGCCAGTGTTGGTACCATGACCCTGTCCTTACTGACTGAAGAGATGTTCTATTAATTACTCTATATTCAAGATCTTTTTTCCTATTGTGATCTTGTATTCCAGTAAGCACGGGGGAGGAGACAGTCAATGATGAGTCATTGATCTGAAGGGTGGAGGTGAGTTGGAGGGAACTAGAAGTGGGGTCAGGGAAATGTACCAGTTGTTCATTGACCCCTCCATCAGTAGCATTCCCTTTGTTAAGAGTGCAAAGTCCTGGGGTGGCTAGGTGGCACAGTGAGTAAAGCGCCTGCCCCAGAGTCAGGAGGACCCGAGTTCAGTTCTGGCCTCAGACACTTAACACCCACACCCACACAAAACTAGCCATATAATCTTGGGCAAGTTACTTAACCCCAATTGCCCTCCAAAAAGAAAAAAAAAGAGCGCAAAGTCCTTAAAGACAGAGACTGGGCCTTGATTCTCTTTGTATATTTCTCAGAATATTTTAGGTACTTAATAAGTAATTCTTGTTTTTGTTTCTTTGTGTGTGTGTGTTTTTTTGTCCCTGTCATGTAATTATATTACTCGGCAACTTCAGTGAAGAAACTCCCTCTCTTGATACAGATCCTCAATTTGTAAGTAACATCTTAAAGAGTAGCTTGGTGACACTGGAGAATTAAGTAACTTGCCAATGGTCACATTAGCTATCATGTGTCAGAGGTTAAATTTGAATCCAAATCCTTCTTGACTTCAAGGCCCAATAGATCTCTATCCTCCTTTTCTTCAAAACTGCTTAAGTGACACTTGGTTCACATGAAGAATTCCCTGTTACCCCTAAATTCATTTTTACCTTGTGTTTAATATATATATATATATATATATATATATATATATATACACATATTTATATTCATGTTATCTCCCTAATAGAATATAAACCTCCTGAGGGCAGGGACTATTTTTTGCTCTTTCCTTTGTTCTTTGACCATGCTTCTTCTCTCCCCGTACTTAGGATAGTTGTTTGTCCTTCATTCTAGTGAGATCATTTTGATCTCACCTTTGCAATTCCTTTTCAATAACTCTGCCTCCTTCTATCCTCTGATACAGCTACCATTTTGTTACAGGCCCTTATCACCTCAATCCTGGACTATTGTAATAATTTTCTGGTAGATCTGCCTGACTCAATGATGTGAATTGGATTTAAGTGAGGGAGAGCTGTGCAAAGTCATCAGCCTTACTTTCTCCTCTGGAGCCATCTGGGTCCAGTGGCAAGATATAGATCAGAAAGGCTGGAGATGACCCCCTGTAGGATCATAGATTTAAAAGAAAAATACAATTTAGATATCATCTAATTTAATTTCTTCATTTTACAAATGAGAGACGTGAGGTCCAGAGAAATTCAGTGACTTACCTGAGGCTACCCAAGTAATGATTGACAGAACTGAGATTCAAGTTCATATCTTTAGACTCCAAATACAGCTTTTTTGATTCAAGAATGTACAAATGGTGGAGACCATGAGTGCAGCAGGAATTCAGAGGGAGGGGAAATTGCTGTGGGTTAGAATTGTTGGAGCAGATTATTAAGGATACTGCATTTTAATGATGGATTTATATACTTTTCTGACTTGGATTTAGATTGGGAGGATCATATTGACTAGATGAGAAAGCAGCTGCATTGATACCACAAACTCTCCCCTGTCTTATGTTCTCCAGCCGTACAAAATGGTTCATATCCCAGCACTCTATTACCATTTAGCATGCCCATTATCAATAAACTGTTTCATCTGATTTAGCAATGAGTGCTAAATGCTCTTCTGGTTGCAGATCGCAAGTTGAGAGGGCGTAATTTCAGCTCGTCAATGATGGGATATAACATGGCCTGTTGTGGGATGACAGTAGCTGAGTAGCCATTGTCACTGTATTTTTAAAAAATGAACAAAATTTGTGTACACTGAATAGCAGTAATTATGAGTCCTTAGCAGATGATGCCCTAGCAAGCTGTGGGAAGAAGCGTTTTATGACCAGACCATCCCAACACAAGGCATGCAACCACAATACATACAACATACATATATGTTGACACAAATGTATGTTAACATATGATATCAAGCTGTTCTCTAGGGAAACTGTCACTTAACAAAAATTGTTCTAAGTTCATCTTAGCTGCTTTTAAAGTCACACCAAGCTGAGGGTGGAAGAGAAATGAAGCGAGATTATTATATTCCAGTGACTGTTGTACAGCAAAGCATACCTTTCCTATGTATGGTAGAATAAATTCGGTCAATAAAAATAACTAGCATTTGCCTAGTTCTTGAAGATTTGCAAAGAGCTTTACATATATTATCATGTTTGGTCCTCACAACAATTCTGTGAAGTAGGTTAACTATTACTATCCTCATTTTACAGTGTAGGAAACTGAATCTAAGAAAGGTTAAGTGACTTGCCTAGGGTCACACTGCTGGTCAGTGTTTGAAGTGGGACGTGAATTCAGGTCTTCTTGAGTCCAGGCCCAGTACTCTATGCAGTGCACCACTTCTAGTACATTCTGGTATGAAACTTAGGGCTGAATATAGGATCCAGTTTATTGTAGTTCAATTCTTCCTTTGGTGTGTGTGTGTGTGTGTGTTTTCTATATCCAAACTGTGAAGCACAACAAAATAATAATCATAATAAACTAGAATTTACATAGAGCTTTAAGGCTTACAAAGTAAACATTCCATATGACCTTTACATATCTTCACTCACTTTATTCTTAAAACAATACTGGAAGGCAGGTGCTATTTTTAATTACCGTTTCACAGATGAGGAAACTGAAGCAGAGAGTGGTTATATGACTGTCCAGGGTCATGAAGCTTATAAGCATCTGAAACTGAATTTGAACTGAGGTCTTTCTGACTCCTAGCAAGTCCTGGGTTCAATCTGCTGCAATACCCTAGCCATCTAATTGTCTACAAATAATTGTGGACAAATGCACACACAATCACAATTTGTGTTTCTTTCCCAGAGAACCTGTAACCAGCTGCACAAATTCATAGACTCACAGAAAGACACCCCAAGATCTTGGACCAGTATAGCTGCACAGTAATGCTGTTGTCCCCCCTTGTCTCACTTGGCTTTGTTCCTGTACTCTCTCCTTTCATTTTTCTGAGCCAATCACTCTAGATGAACCACTTGAAAGAGTACAATAGTCCTGCCTTCAGCATTTGTTTTTACTAAATACTTTTCCCATGGTGGCCTCTAGCATGAACTGAGGGTTCATGATCATCTCTGCAGCCTGCTCCTGTTTTTTTTTTGGGGGGGGGGCTCTTATCTCAATAACCCTTTGCTCTGTAAGGGAAAGGAGGATGGTGGGGACCAAGCTGTCTCCTCACTTTCTTTATTTAAAGGTTACTACTTGCAACTTTCCAACAGAAGGCCTACCTTTATCACAAACTTGGGGTGAAGGCATCTTATTTAAGACTGAACTGGAAAACCAATGGGAGAATTAATAAATATCCCTAGGCTTCTCAGGTAAAGGATTGTTTAAACCACAATTATTATAATTTTAAATAGTCAAATGAACAAATGGAGTGTTAATTACAAGGTTTTCCTGCCTTCTTCCTTCCATCTCAAAGAAGCCAGAATGTAGCAATTTACCTGTGGCTTCTTTCCCCATGATTTTGAATAAAGCTCTAAAAAAAGCCATTTTTTAAAAACATAGATACTGATTTAGGGTTTTTTTCCTTTTCTACTCTCTTATCTTTGAGAATTCTCCTTAGCACCATAAACACTACAAAGAAAGCTAGGTCCAGAGTTCAAATTGCCCCTTTGCTGCGTGCCACCTGAGTGTCCTTGGTACAGTCACAACTTTCATGGGCCTCTATTTTCTTGTGTAAAATGAAGAGGTTGAATTGGACGAATTCTGAGATCTTTTCCAGTTCTCCATCTGTGATCATATATCCTTTGGAAATGGAAAGAATCGTGGCGGCCATAGAATCCAATCCCCTCATTTGATAGATAATGGAATAAATTATAAAAATAAAAAGTAAAGGAAACAGAGGAATAAAGTGATTTCCCAAGATCACACTCGTAGTCAGCAACAGAGAGATTTTGACTCATATTCTTTGATTCCAAACCCTTTGCTTCCTTAAAAGACAGTCTATCACTAGCTGTATAACCTTGGGCAAGTCTCTTAACCCCAATTGCCCTGCCTTGCCCCCTCCAAAAAGACTAAAAAAAAAGACAGTCTATCTAATATCTGGACCAAGGAAGTGTTTGTGTACCTGAAATTTCCAAATTCTCCATGGCATTTCTCCTGGGATGTTGATTTCTGTACCATGACTAACACGCCTGCTTTCACTGTGAGTGAATGAATCTGACACCCAAGCCTTGCTAGCCCAGTTTTATTAATTTTGAATGACCCGAGAACCTCCTGGTTGTCTTTGAAATCTCCTCTATGATTTCCCTTTGCCTAGATTCACTTTTTCTTTGGTCTCTTCTAGGCCTGCCGTATCTTACACTGGATAACACAGACAGTCATATAGAGGTGTTCCAAAAAAGCATCAACTTGGTTCCTGAGACAGATTTTTTTCTTCTTTCTCGCTGATGTGGGTAATTAGGAATGACTCAATAACCAGGCTGCTCAGAATTGAAACTATTGTTATTGTCTTATTAGAATTGATGAAGCATAGGCAGGGATATTTGCCTGGGAATGATGGGTGTGCTGATGGTTTCTTCCAGCACTCATTTCTGATTATAATGCCTAATTGATCTGCAAACTGGGGTGCTGTGAAGCCCTGAGTCACTTGATGCTGATGAGGGAGAAATGTTCTCTGGGGAGGTACAGGTGCTGGAGGGAAAAGAGGAAGGGAAAGAATGAAGGGAGGCTGGTAATACTTTGCCTCCCACCAAGGGGACCAGGCTGCAGGTGGGAGGCAAAGTATTAATCATATATAATCAGTCTTCATGATCTGGCTGCACCCCCTCCCACCTAGTGTCATTAGACCCTGTAAATACAATTACCAAGATTGCTTGGGATTTCATTATGCCCGCCCCCATTTAAAAATGAGCACATACCCCCAAATTTACCTTCAGAACCAGTGTCCTCTACCAGAGACTAAAGCCTAATAAATTTCATGAGAACAGATCTTCCTGAAAAATAGTTACATAGAGTAAGGAAGACCAAAGAACAAATCTAGACTCAATGACACTGGGCATTACACTTAATGTTTGCCTTAGTTTCCTCATCTGTAAAATGGGGATATTAATAGCACCTATCTCCTTGATGCTGTGAAGATTAAATGTGATAATAATAAGTGTTTAGCACAGTGCTTGGCACATAATAAATGCTATATTAATGTTTATTATTATTAAATAAAATGCATGTAAACATATACATAAATATGCATATATATCTATCAGTACAGTTTATTGTTATTTTATTCATTCATGAGACCCATATACTCATGAGTAAAATACAGATGGATAGTATTGGGGAAATTTTAACTTAATATTATTAATTAATTAAATAGTAAATAAATTATTAATTAATTAAATATTAAATAAAATTTAATTTAATAAAATAGGTTCCTTATGAAATTACTGACAGTCTTAGACAAAGAGTCTTAGAATTAATATAAAACTCTAAAAAGCTACTCATAGATCCATTTACACTGACAAGGTGTAATTAGATTATACTGTACCAGAGCAGGATACTAAGCAGAGACTAAGGCCTGGAAATCTGCAGAGCACTTGGCTGCCGTTTTTATGCCCTTAAACTTAGAAATCCTCCCAAGCACTCCTGTATAGGAACGGATGAACTCAGAGGGTACAATTCAGCAAAGAACTGAGTGGGTCTGATTCAGATGTGGTAGAGAGAAATCTCTAACTTAAAATTTTCAGTTAGGAAACATTTTATAAATCAATCTACCTTCTTAACCCTTCCCTTCTCCTGTCCCCACCCTTACCCCACTGAGCAAAAAAAAAAAAAAGCAAAAACAGAAACAGAAACGAACAATGAAGCCCTCAGTACATAGCTGCATAATCTGGTAAAACAAATTCCCACATTAACATCTGCCTCTTTCTGAGTTTTAAGTTAATCACCTCTCTATCAGGAGGTGAGTGGCATGTTTCATCTACTTTCCTTTGGACTCCTGGTTTTATCACTGTGTTGATCATAATTCTAAAGTCATCATTGTTTTTCTCTATAATGTCTTTGTTTCCTTCGTTCTTCTAGTTCAGCTTACTGTTCTTTGTATCACTTCATAATGATCCTCCCATTTTCCTTTGGAATGGTCACTGTAATAATTTCTCAATACACAGTATTATTCCATTATGTTCATATATCACTTCCTCAATAGAAGACACTCCCTTTGTTTCTATTTTTTAAGCTACTCTGAAAAGAGCTGATATAAACATTTTTGTATGCATAGATAGATCTGTTCCCTCTTTCTTTAATTTCTTTTGGGGTAGAAGTCTAATAATAGTATCACTGAATTAAAGGGTCTACACAGTTTGGTAACTTTCTGGGCATAGTTCCAAATTGCTTTCCAGAATGACTGGATGAATTCGCTATTGCACCTGTTTTCTCACAGTCCTTCCAGCATCTGTCATTTTCCTTTTTTACTGTTTTTGTCATTCTGATAGGTATGAAATGAGAGCTCAGAGTTGCCTAAATTTATATTTCTTTAATTATTAGTTCTCTATGAAATCCCTATTATACAGTGGATAAAATGCTGGGTCTGGAACCAGAAAGACTTATCTTCCTGGGTTCAAATCTGGCCTCAGTCACTAGCTGTGTGACCCTGGGCAAGTCACTTAACCCTGTCTGACCCAGTTTCCTTATCTGTAAAATAAGCTAGAGAAAGAGAGGCCCAGTTTCCTCCTCTTTAAAATAAGCTAGAAAGCCACTCTGGTATTTTTGCAAAGAAAACTCCAAATGGGGTCATGAAAAGTCAGAAATGACTGAAATGACTGAATGACAACAACAAAAATGAAATCCCTAATAAGACTAGAGTGTCATTTATCCAGTTTTGGTCCTGGGTGGGGTCCGAGGTGAGATCTAGTCTAGACCATGACTGAACAGAGTTCATGGTTCTAGTAGAACTCTCCCCTCCTTGAAGGGGAGAGGAAGACATTTTGGTACAGATGGAGGTTGAGAAGATGCACTTAGCCAGGATCTGGAACTGGGTAGACAGCTATGTGGTGCAGTGGATAGAGGGCTAGGCCTGGAGACCTAAATTCAAATCTGGCCTTAGATAATTATTAGCTGTGTGACCCTGGACAAGTCACTTTACTCTGCCTCAGTTTCCTCCTTTGTAAAATGAGATGGAGAAGGAAATGGCAAACCACTTCAGTATCTCTGCCAAGAAAACCCTAAATGGGGTCACGATGAGTAGGACAGGATTGAACAATAATAACAGAGAAATCAATGAACAAGAAAGGTCCAGAGGTAAGAGCTGGTATCAGGGGTGGGAGCAAGGTAAACATCAAAGCTTTCCAATAAGGGTAGAGAAATGGGTTAGTGGGAGACAAGGTCTGGGTTTCAGGCTGTGAAGGGTTTGGTGCCCACTAATAGACAAGAGGCAGAGCATTGTAAAGAGTGGGATCAATTTATTTTCCTCGAGGATTTAATGGGCACATAGAATAAGTAAAATGTGGGGTCAGAGACTAATTTTTACTTTGTAACCTTAGTACTTAGCACAGCACCTAGTACATAGCATAGGGCTTGATAAATGCCTGTTGAGTGTGCGATTGATAAGTGCATGTTTGGTTGATTGGCAGTAGGACTAAGTCAAACTGAGGGTGGCCTGGCTGCTCTTTCTCATCTCACCCAGAATCCCTTCAAGTTTAGAACTCCAAATGCTGCAAGGCCTCCCTTCACCATAACCTTCCATGGAACTTAACAGGTGGCAGACACCTCTCCCCCAAATCACTCTCAACACCCCAGTCTTCTCACACTGGCTGACACCTCACTCAGAGAGTGGGAAGACTGAGCTTCCAGCTTCTGGATAATCATTTTCTAGGCTAAGACCATTGAGAGGCAAGGACCATTTGCTTGGGCTTGACTTTTTTCATTGTTGTGTATGTTAATGGGTCTAGATTGCACAAATGAACACACTGTCTCCGTCTGCTTTAATAAATCAACAAGCATTTATCAAGGTCTTCTATGAATGGGGGGCTTTCATACTTTGGTTTTCAAAGCTTAGTACTTTATGACCTATTGTCATCTAGCTCAATCTAGAGAGAAAAGGCAAGTTTGTCTGTTCTTGTACATACCATGCCAGGTCTGACCATTAGTGTAACGGGTGGACTATACAAGAACCAGTCGGGAACAGAAAAAAACCTTTCCTGTGTTTTACATAAAACTGTCATTGAGAAGAAATGTAGTATAATGGAAAGAACATTAGACTTGGAGCTGAGGGACTGTAAGTGACCAGCTGCCTCAGTCACCTCACCTATAAAATGGGCTAACAACTCTTTCATCTCCTCTCCCCAGGGTATTATTGTGAGGAAAGTACTTTTACTGTTAATTTCAAAGTATTATATAGTGACAAAATCTTCTCATTACTATCCCAGTTTAATTACACCATCCAAGATACTTCCCTCTTGTTCTGACCTCTTACTTTGAAAGAGGCAGAAAGACATATTACCCCCTCAATGGCCTGTTTCCAAAGAACTGGAATGATGACAGATGGTCATTAGTTTTGTGATTGACACCTTAGTCAGAAAGCTTTCAATAGTACATACAGTGCCTGGCACACAGTAGGTGCCTAATAAAAACTTGCTGATTGATCGATCCTATGGCTACATGGAAACGCATGATGAACACGCAGATATCTTTGGGGACTATTTTTTCCCAGTTGGCAAGTTTTCAGAAATCTCTAGGTTGCAAAAAAATTGAATACAACCCCTGTCCTTTCAATTTGCCCTTCCTGTAAGTCATTTCTACTATTTTCCCCTGACATTTTCTCACCTCCCCAGGTCAAGAATATACTTGAAGTGAATGTCATCTGAGCTTCCTCAATCAGTCAAATTCCAAGAAAAATAATCAAAAAGGCAACAGAAGGCTGGAGTAGAGGGGGTTGAATTTCTATTAGCTCTGTTTCTTTGTTTCTCTTAGACCTTGGGCTTGATTTCCATTAGAGCATTACACTTTATTTTGGCTCACCTTGTTTTGGTGAAGGTAATCATATGTATGTGCACACATTTACACACTCATATACCCCTTCCCCCATATATATGTGTGTTGGGTCTAGGTATGTGACCTGGCTAACACCCAGCAGAGATCAGCCAATGAGCAAATTGTGACTGTGTTGATATTTGAGTTCTCAATCTAATTGCTTGTTTATATAATGCAAGGCTTGGCAACCTTTCCAAAGCAATGTGTCAAGTCTTCATTGATTCACTGTAATTTTGAGTTTTCTGTGCCAATAACAGCCCTCTCTCTTCCTAAATAATGGTAGATTGGAAACCTCCATGTCAGCAGCAAGGGAAGTGTGGGAATGGGGCATGTACTGAAAAAAATGGAAGCTTTTAGGGATCTGAGGCTTCTGAAGTGGATGAATAAGCTGCAAAAAGCAGAAATAGCTTACTTTAGCTGGCCCTGGTGGCAGGTGTCCAGGAAAAAGGAAATAAATACTGCTGCTTCTCCTTATTCTCCAGGTTCCTCCTTCTCCTCTCCCTTCCTCCTCCTCCTCCTCTCCTCCTCCTCCTCTTCTTCTTCCTCCTCTTCCTTCTCCTCCCTCTTCTTTCTCCTCCTCCTCTACTACTCCTTTTCTGCTCCTCCTCCTCCTCCCCCTCCCTTCTTCTGTACAGAAGGACACCTTGTTGAGAAATCTGGAACTCAGAGTCCCCTGGCCCATGCTGCTGGAGTGTCCTAATGACTTGAGTGCTTTCACATGTATTCTTGCTATTCCTCATATAATAGACTTGCTACATACCAAGATCACCTAAGAAGGAGATTCCACCACTATTTCTGGGAGAAGACCAGCATTCCCCTACTTGATAGAATGTGTGAGTTCTCTCTTTAATGGATATTATATATATAGTGGAGAGAAGAAGCTGTCCTCAGAACCAGGAAGACCTGAGATCAAATCTCCTTTCTGACACATACTGGATGTGTGAACCTGGATAAACCACATAATTTCTCAGTGGTCAAGGAAACTCTCTGAGACTAAGTCAGAGAGAAGACACAAATCTGAACTGATAAGGGAGTTCCTTAGACCAATGGAATCACAGTTTTAGTCATTAATCCCTAACAATCCCAGATGATGACAGCAGTAAATCAGTTCAGTTGTAGCTTTTAAGGAGTAAAAGTGGTGGACTCTTTAAACCCCACTTTACAATGTTTACTGATAATGTACAAATCATCAGTGGTATATACAGAAGAATACAAGGCCACATGTACTAGTCAGTTCTAGAAGCCACCCAATTTCCCAGGCTTCTGTTCTGGTCCCAGAGTCAAAACAATATACATACATACATACATACATACACACATACACATAGATACATACCTACATATATATGTACACACATATACATATATTATACACATGCATTGTCAAGGCACAGGAAAACACCTATCTAGAATTAGAGGTCAACTAGAGGTTACCCATGGATCCATTAATCATTCTACCTCTTTCTGTTTCCTCATCTCTTCCTCTTTATAGGGGAAGATGCAGAATGAGGCCAGCCTGCAACTAAGCCATTCGTTGAATCACAGGTTGTCAAAGTTGGAAGGGACTTTAGAGGCTTATCTGGTCCAACTGGTACCTGACCAAGAATTTTCTTCTCAGATTTTCTTTTCATGATAACCATGTTGACATTTTCATAGTGTTTTATATTTATATAATTTTTAAAGTACATAATGTTATTTGGTCTTCCAGGCAACCTAGTGAGGTAGATGGCGCAAGTAATGTGCCCTTTTTACAGATGAGAAAGCTGACACCCACAGAAGTCAAATGACTTACTCAGGGTAACACAAGTAATAAGCGTAATAAGTTTTGGAGCCAGAGTTCATCCCTAGATCTCCTGACTCCAAATCCCTTGTTCTTTCCTCTAGGAATGCTACCTCAAGAATCTGTGTTAACAATTAGTAAATTGAGCTTTGGCTGTTCACCAGCAAGCAGAGTAATGAGTTCATGCCTCTGGTGTGAACAAATGTATGTCACCATTCTTTCAACCTCTTCAGATGTATGTAATAGGCTAACAATTCAAAGACAGATTGGAGAAGGTCTAATAGATGCTGTAGGAACTCTTGGTTACCTGGGCAGAAGGTTCAGTAACAGGATCTGACATCTCCATTGACTATTTTATATCTCCATTCCAGTGTTTGGTCATATTTGAATGAACATTAAATTAATTGGCATTTTCTGAGGACGGTTTTTATTATAGAAACTGTGCTTTTTTTCTCTCCCTTTCTTAATAGGCTTCCAGTTACCAGGGTTTTGCTTAAAACAGTAAAGAATCCTTGATTATCATGGGAGTGTGGGCATAGCTGGAAACAAAAGTCTAATTTCTGGAAGAATTCATTAGGAGGAGAAACTGGCCCTCACAGTGCACTCAACAGAAGGAGTCAGAATATTAATCATCATCTTTAACTCATGGGAATTCAAACTGAAAAGACCTTTGAGATCATTTGGTCCAATCTGCTTATTTTTGCATGGGAGGCATCTGAGGCCCAGGAAGAAGTGACCTACCCAAGACCACATAGTTAGCAAAGAGTAGTATCAGAACTTGAACCCAGGTCCTCTGGCATTACATGCAGTACTCCAACCAAACTGTTCTATAAGGAACAATTCTAGGTAATTAGAGCCTGGGCTCCTTCAAGGACAGAGTGAATTGTACCTCTTAGCTGACCTATGTCCCTTCTATGGGGTGAAGCTGCCTGATAAGTCCTGAGCAATTCATTCCATTAAAATATTTACTGAGAACCATTTCTTGGGAGAGATTTCTAGCTAGCCTACAAATATAATGCACCTACCTACTATTTAATGACTTTAACTTTTGCAGTCTCTTTCCTGCATATCCACTCATAATGTATAGCCGAGACCCATTCTGCAGGGGTCCTCAGAAACTGACAGGAATCTCTCAGAATATTGTAAAATGCCAACCTAATTACTTAATCTATGAGACTATTAGCTATTTCTTTGGTCCTAGGGATGCTGTGAACCAAGAAAGTTTGGGAATCTCTTGCCCAGACCTCACCTGCCTTCTTCCTCATCAGGGAGAGTTCTCTATTCATGCCCTGGTGAATTCTAGCCTCAGCTACTCAAATGGTGATGTGATTATTGTCCATGTGCATATTTCCTCTAATGATGCTGATGATAATAATAAGTGGCATTTATTGCAAAGTACTTTGCAAATATTGCCTCCTTTTATCCTTACAACAACTTGAGATGTAGGTCCTATATTATCACTTTTTATAGCTGAGGAAACGGAGGCAAGTTAAGTGACTTGTCCAAGGTTATACATTTAGTAAGTGTCTGAGGCTGGATTTGAACTCAGGTCTTCTGGACCCCAGGTAAAATGTTCTATCCACTGTATCAGCTTGCTGCTTCATGACTGCTTCTCATCCATGCCTGCTCATCCTGTGTAAAGACATCTTGTCTTTGTGTGCCCTGTTCATCACAGAGCCAACATGCTGAGGGTTGAAATTAAATTAACCCAGAGAACCTTGAGGTCTAACTCTACTCTTTTTTTTTGGAGGGGGAAAGGCAAGGCAATTGTGATTAAGTGACTTGTCCAAGGTCACACAACTAGTAAGTGTCAAGTATCTGAGGTTGGATTTGAACTCAGGTACTCCTGATTCCAGGGCCAGTGCTCTATTCACTGTATCACGTAGCTGCCCATGGCTCTACTCTTTACTATCTATTTGGCCTTAGAAGGGTTGCTTCCCTTCCCCAGATATCTCTCAAGAAGGTGAAAGTGCTGGTGGGACACATGATATGTCTGCTGGTATGCTTCTTGGTTGCCAATGACCAAGCCATCTTTTTCAATCATTTCTTCTTTCAGTCATTCAATCAATTTCTTCTTCAGAAGTCCTTATGGGTTCCATGCTGCAGCCTGTTCATGCACACCACAGGTCTCTTCATTGTCCTCTATACAATGCTCGTTTTAAATTCTTTAGAGACCATAATGTTCCTTGACTTTACAGATATACAATGGCATTGGTAGAATATCTGTATTAAAAAGATGGACTTTTGTTTCTGTGACATTTAGGCTCATCCGTGTATGTATCCCATTCCCTCCTTTATTTTTGCCAGGCCCCAGACCTCCATGCCACTTCTGAGACTTTGTTAACTAACTATCATTGCTTTAATACCATCTCCACTTGTACTCTGTCCCTGGGTCTTCTATAGAAGATCTGATAGGTGAACTTTCACCTCCTAGGCCTCTACAGCGTTTCCCCATGCCTCACCCTTCTCTCACATCCCTGATCTTCCAGAACCCTTTCATGTGTTGTCTTCTCTCATTTGAATATCAATTCTTGGAGGGCAAAGACTATTTTGTGTTCTTATATTTGTATCCTTAGGACTTAATACAATGCCTGACATATAGAAAGTGCTTAATAAATGCTTTGTCTGTCCATCTATTTAGCTTGCAAAGCAGAATTGTAGTAGCTCCAAAGAAATGTGAGAGGTGCAAATTTAGACATCTCCTACCCAAATGGCCACATGGACTATTTATGCCAGACCTGTGGCAGAATCTTCCAAGCTCATATTGGTATGGTCAGCCACAGCCGGACATACTGTACATTGACCTGAACATCATGATGTCATTTTGGTCCTCTTTGAGCATGAAGGACAAACAACTGTCTGTCTGTCTGTCTATCTATCTACCTATCTGTCTGTCTGTCTGTCTGTCTGTCTGTCTGTCTATCTATCTATCTATCTATCTATCTATCTATCTATCTATCTATCTATCTATCTATCTATCTATCTATCTATCTATCTATCTATCTATCTAATCTGTCTCCTCATGGGCAATAGCTTTATACAGAACATCCCAAAAGTTTCAGTGCAACTTTAAGCTGCTAAAGCTTAAACAGGAGCAGTCCACCAAAAGCTATTAAAGCTAAAATTGCACTAAAACTTTAGGGATACCCTGTAAATATGTATTCCCTCTCCCCCTCCCCCAAGAGGGCCCAATGCTATGTATGACATTGGCATTTAAGAAATGATTTAATTAGTGAATGAATGTTGAGATACTTCACCTTCAAAAGGTAAATATGAATTTGTCTAAAAATAAAACAAGCTTCCAGTCACCTCAGATAGTTTAGATGTCGTTCTGATGGGACAACTCAATACCTCTAGTTACTGCAGAGGCCTCTTCTAACTAAAATTCTATGATTCTGATTTCTTTTGGTTCTATGACTTTATAGATCTACAGTGTAGAAATAGGACTTTAGAAAAAGGATAATGGGGGCGGCTAGGTGGTGCAGTGAGTAGAACACCGGCCCTGGAGTCAGGAGGACCTGAGTTCACATCCGGCCTCAGACACTTGACACAATTACTAGCCATGTGACTTTGGGCAAGTCAACCCCAATTGCCCTCCAAAAAAAGCAAAAAATAAAAAAAAATTAAAAAAGGATAATAAAGAAACAAATCCTTCTGTCTCCTGGCTAATTACTGGAAAGCCCTCAGTCATGGGAAAGTAACTTGCTGAGTCTGAAATGATTCATCTCCAGCTTTTTTCTTTAAATGGGAGAAGCACCCTTGGGGGATGAAACAGCCATTTCTAGCTCTTGGGACTTTTCTTTTCCTCCTCCAGTGGACTTCCAAACCAAGTAGAGTTTCTGAAACAGCCACGCAGTGAATAAAGCATTTACTGTGTAGGTTTCATTCCTACCACCCTGTCCCACTTCAACCCATGCCATCCCATCTCAGAAATCAAATCATGGGTCAACTGTGAAATTCTGTTAATATTAAACACTTACCAGTCCCTGCTCCAGATAATACTTCAGATCAATCTGAGTTTCAAAGCAGTTTGATCTATTGTCTCTCTACTGAGTATGCATGAAGAAAATGTCTCAGCAGGAAGGCAGGTTAGGGAGAAACAAAACACAACAAAGCAAAATAAAAACCCTAAGAGCCATAAAAATCAGAAAGAGAATTAGGTCTATAGCTACAAGGAGTGAGTTCAAATGCTCATTTGTTTTTTATTACTTATGTAGAGCCCTAGAGAGTTGTCAATAGAATCTCTTGACTTCTTTTATATTCAGTAAATCTGTGTCCTCTTTTCCAGAATGGATGCTGGGTTCTCTTTCCCACCCCCATCCCCCACCTCCTGTCATTCTAAGTGTTATAAAGAGTACCCTGAGCCACCATGATTTTCCTGGAAATCAAGCTTTATTGGGGTAGGATGTGTAATTATCTGGAAAGAATGTAGGAGGGATGGAGAATCTGATACCCAGCCAAAGACTATGAGCTGGTTTATGGGACATGCCTTGTTTTCACTTAGGAATTGGACTCTGGAGTAAAAAGTTCAACATGGCTCCCAGGACCATGGAATCTATCTGTATATGTATTTCCCTGTTGCCTTGGGATGTGGTCTGAATCTTCCCCAAGGCCATTTTGGCTTCTAGGGTTATCTAGGGCTGTTCTCTAAACATAGAGTATGTGGCTTTTAGTCATTTTGGAAATGTGTGCTTCTGTTTCAGCTCTTCAATCAGAAAGAATGAAGATATCCTGGAGGCCACTGGGAAAATGCCTAAATAACCTCTAGGGATAGTCTAGTCCTAAGAGGAAAGTGACAAAAAGGGTGAATAATGAATATAGTCTGGCCCAAAGCATTATCAAGTTAGTAAAACCTAAAACTGCACTAAGACTTTTGGGATACCCTGTGCCATAGAAGACATTTACTTAAGCTTCAAGATCTGCAATGCATTTTGCATAGCATGTCTCTTTTGACAAGTTAAATGACTTGGTAAGCATCACACAGTTATTATGTATCATAGGATTTCAGATCTATAACCAGTAGGAAGTTTAGAGACCATGTAGTCTAATTAAGCTCATTCAAAGCAAAACAGAAAAGATGAGGAAATTAAAGCTTAGGTAGTTAAATGATTTATCCATTTGTCAAGAAAGTCCTTTCTTGACTCCAAGTCATTTTCATTGATCATCAGGATTCTTCCTGAGAGAGAATAGAGAGAGCAGTCTCTGGTAGGCACCAAGAGAGGACTGAGTCTTTAAGGATACCTGGGGACTGTGTGCCCCCTTTTCTAGCACCTACCTTCATGGAGATATTTCCATCATAAGGGTAAGGGCTGTGGACCCCAAAAAGGGAGAAAAGCCCACAGAAGAAACTTGTGCTATAAACGAAGCAAACGGAAGTCTTTTTTAGTGCTGATTTTACTTTCATGGTTAATTATTTATTCATAAATCTTGCCTCAGAGGTTTTATTTTGGCTCTCAGCAATAAAGATTCAAGGTCACAGAGGAAGCATTTTCAGATGCTAAGTGATCCTCTTCCAACCTGATGTTGTAAAATTTTATTTTGGGAGGAGTGTTGTTAGCAGGAGGGGTGATGACTTAATTTTAGCTCCCAGGTGAAATACTGGCTGAAGAGTTGGCAATATGTCAGTCTTTTATTGTAATGAGTGCCACAGTAGGGCTGACTCTAGCCTCTGGTGGAAGTGGAGGAGGAATGCAGAGGCACAGCCTCCATAGAGCAGGTGGGCCACTGTTAGGACACCAGAATTTTCAATGCATTGCTTCCCTTTTGTCTTGTCTAGAAAAATCCTTGATGTGTAACATGCCATCAGCCAGTAGAAAAAAACACTTGTGTTCTCTCTGAACTTGGTTTAACAGCTGTGTACACATAAGCGAAGAATATGATTCAAGTTTGTATTTTGGTTTAGTTATTATTGACCCAAGAAGAATAATATAATGTTGCCATGGGTGGCAGTAATTTTTTAAAGCCTAAACATTAGTCTCCTAGAGCCACTATAAGCTGTAATTATTAGTCAGTCAACTGAATGATCAATCACCTACAATGTACCAGGCAGGCAGTGTGTCAGGAAGTAGGGATACAAAAATGATCCATTTCTTGTCCTCAAGGAGCTTATATTGTATAAGAGGAGACAGTATGTACACATACACATATACAAGATATATTTATAGATGTGTATATATATACATAATCATATATATATATATAATACCTCTGTACTCATATAGACAGAGAGACAGACAGACATGACAGAGAGAAAGGGAAGGAGGGAGGGAGGAGGGGAAGGGGAGAGGGAGAGAGAGAGAGAGAGAGAGAGAGAGAGAGAGAGAGAGAGAGAGAG
>NW_027186033.1:270532-280628 GCF_028583685.1 Petaurus breviceps papuanus
TTGTTCATTCAGTTGTGTCTGACTTTTTATGACCCTGGGGCCCATAGCACACCAATACTGTCCATGGGGTTTTCTTGACAAAGATACTGGAGTGGTTTGCTATTTCCTTCTTCAGTGGAGGCAAACAAAAGTTAAGTGACTTGCCTAGGGTCATATAGCTAGTAAGTATTTGAAGCTGAATTTGAACTCAGGTCTTCTTATTCCAGGCCCAGCGATCTCTCCAGTGAGTCACTAAATTGTCCCACTAATAAATAAATAAATAGGAAGATAAATGTATATATATATGCATGTATTTATTTCAAGCTGATATAAAAATCAGAACAAGGTGATCAATAAATAAAATAAAACATTTATTTAGGGTCAAGGAATTGCAATTCGGGACAAGGAAGTTCAGTGAGGGGAATTAAAAGTAGAGCCTATATACTCTCAGAAGTGAGGAGGCTAGGCAGATAGATGGAAGAGTGGTTCACAAGTTATTTATTGCAGGGTGATAACACTTTTCTAGAAAAACCACAGGATCAATTTAGACATCTTCTAGCCAGGAGAGGTTGGCTGCTGACCAAGCCCCTAGCCTGGGTCACCTGCAGGGTGATTAGAAAAGCCAAAGAGAGGGGTTGTAGAAGTGTCCTTGTGGCTATCTCTGTCTGGGAACAGGGGCTGTTAGAGATTGTTGGCCATAGCAAAGAATCCCAGGAATTTACCTTGGGTGTAGGGAATGATTAGAAATTGCTAGTCTGGGGCAGCTAGGTAGCACAGTGAATAGAGCACTGACCCTAGAGTCAGGAGGACCTGAATTCAAATCCAGCCTCAGACACTTAACACTTACTAGCCATGTGACCTTGGGCAAGTCATTTAACCCCAATTGCGCTGCCTTCCCCCCTCTATAAAGACAACAAAAGAAATTGCTAGTCAGAACAGGGCAGGGATTACAGAATCCCAAAGTTTTCCCCAGATTGATCTATACACACTAACACACATATGCGCACACATACACATGTATACATATAAACATATACTGCCGAGAGGTCAAGAAGGATGAGGACTGAGAAAAGGTAATTGGATTTAGCAAATAAGGAATTGTCAGTAATTTTAGAGAGAGCAGTTTTAATTGAGCAGTAAAACTGGAAGCCAGTTGGAAGGGACTGAGAAGTAAGTGAGAGGAGAGGAAGAGAAGGCAACATGGACAGAAAGCTTTTTCTAGGAGTTCTGGGAAAAGAGGAGAGATATAGAAGCTTAAGGAGTTTCTTAAAGTTGGGAAATATCTGGATGAGGTTGTAGTTATCAGGGAAGGAACCAGTACATAGGAAGAAGATTATGATTAGAGAGGAGGAATGATGGTGAGGACAGTCAGTCAGAGAAGACAGGAGAGGAGGGTATCAAGAGCGGGTCTTGGCAAGGAGAAGAGACATGGGCTTCATGAAGCTGAAGTGAAGGGAAGTTCTGGGAACTGCCAGAGATAATCTAGAAGAGATTGCAACCTAGAATTCAGGACTCCTGACCTCCCAGAATGGCAGAACAGAAAGAACAGAGGACTTGGAATCAGAAGTCTTGGATCCAGATCCGGACCTTATTGTTATTGGTGTGACGTTGGGTTAGCCATTACCTCTCTGGGCTTCATCTGTAAAAAGGGGAAGGGGACTGCTGACTGAGAGGCTGGCCTAGAAACAACAACTGAACAAGTATTTATTAAGTGCTTAGCAGGCAAGGCACTTTGCTAGATGTTAATAATGCAAAGGCAATGAGGTAATGAGGAAATAATTCCTGTCCTCAAGGAACTTACATTCTACCTGTGGGATATAACCTTTACAAATGTAAATCTTAGGCAAAAAGAAAAAACAACAAGCCCACTAAACTAAATACAAGGTAATTTGAAAAGGGAGAGTTGGAACGTTTTCATCGAAGATTTCTAAAGTCCCCTTAGGATTTTAAATCCTATCCTATCCTGTCCTGTCCTGTCCATTCCATTCTCTAGTCTATTTGCAGATTCTAGGATGCAAAATGGAAAGAAAGAACATGGAAGAAATTATAGAAAGTGTTCTATTGAGTTTTCTAATTATCCTTTGTCTTTAAATCAGCAAGGAGACCAAAAAAAAGTTATTATTCTTGGCACTGAGAAATCAAGAGAGAGAGAGTTCATGCCTTCTGGCAGTGACAACAAGAAACTGGGGGCCACATCTCACATTTGTGAGGTGAGGCTTCACACCCACATTATTTTCATCTCAGATTAGGGGATTCCAAAGAAAACATTCTAATGTTATGGCCAGCATACAGTGGGTTAATGTTTTGGGTAATTCAGGGACAAGTGAGATGTGGCACAAATGAAAAGGATTCTATGATTAGAGAGCAGAGACAGGTGAGAATTCTCCTGAACCCACAATGAACCTGGCTTTCCTGTTTTACACATTTGCCCCTCTGTTCTAATACAACAGAAATGATTTAATCTAATCTATCACCTGTTTGTTGTCTGTGTTTATATTGTGTTCATTCACTGCATGTTTTCTATACTATTTTTTATCTCTGTTGTCTGTTTTTAGATGATAAGACTAGATGGCATTGTATCCTTTTCTTTGCATTTACCTTCCTAGGAATCTCTTCCAACAAGGCTGTTGATAAATGTTTATTGATTTTAATTTTGATAAAATGTCTGACTGGTTCTCTCCTTCCCTATTTCTGTTCCCTTTTCATATTTTTTTTCTCATGTCCCAGTCTCACCAACTTAGCTTAAGAGGTTCTGTGAAGCATTCACACCTTCTTACATTGGTTTGCCCACATCTCATGTCTGAATTCAGCTGGGTGACCGACAACACTGGACCTGGAGTCAGGAAGACCTGAGTTTAAATCTGACTTCAGATACTTTCCATCTGTGTGACCCTGGCTGAGTAACTGAACTTTTCTTTGCCTTAGTTTCCTCAACTGATTTGAGGAATATTATTAACTATGTGGTTTATAATGACAATGTTAAGAATATAATATTTATATAGTATTTTAAGGTATCTAACTATTTAAATGGGGATCATAATGGTGTTTACCTCTCAAAGTTCCTGTAAGGATCTAATGAGATAATATCTGTAAAATAGCACAGTTCTTGGAACATAGTAGGTGCTTTTTTGTAGCTGTTCAGTTGTTTCAGTTGTGTCTGACTTCTTTACCCCATTTAGGGTTTTCTTGGCAGAGATACTAGACTTATTTGCCATTTCCTTCTCCAGCTCATTTTACAGTTGACGTGCTCAGAGTCACATATCTAGTAAGTCTCTAGAACTGGATTTGAACTCAAGTCTTCCTGACTGAAGGGCTGACACTCTATCCATTGTACCTTTTAGTCATTCCGGTGCTTAACAGCAGGCTTTAAGAAATGCTCCTTCTTCTTCTCTCCTTATCCCTGCCAACTAAAATCTTTTTTCTCTTCATTCAGGGCTCAGGTTAAGTGCCACCCCAGATTACTCATTTGACTTTGGACACCTCTACACTTCATAAAATCTCTGCATTTGAAAGGATTTCAGTTGCCATCTAGTTCAACCAGTACCTGGACAGGAAGCTTCTTTATAACATCTCTGACAACCCATAATACCATTGACTGGGATTGAACCTCTAGGGGCGGGGAAACTTCCCCCCCCCCCCCCCAAGGCTCTCTATTCTACTTTTGGACAGCTGTAATTGTCAGGCATTATTTCCTGATGTCAAGTTGAAATCTGCAGTTTCTACCCACTGCTAGTTCTGTACTTTGAGGCCAAGCAGAAAAAAAGATCCCTCTTCCATATGATGGCTCTTCATATAATTAGAGACTGCCATTATGCCTCCACTAAGTCTTCTCTCACCAGAACAAAACATTCCCATTTCCTTAAACTGATCATTATACAGCATGCTTTCTGGACCTCTCACTCATTACCTTATTATATCATTTCTAAGGTGTATTGCCCTGAGCTGAGTATGCCATACCTTGTATTATACTTGTGCTTGTGCCCACCCTATCTTTCCTATGACATTGGAAATTCCTTGAGGACATAAACTATGCATTCTTTTCATTTTTGAATCCTCAGTTCCTAGAATTGAACCTTACATATAGGCACTCAGTTAATTTCTGTTGAACTAAATTGAATTAAATTAAAGTGCAAAGCCTTTTCTTAGAATTAAGCATGGAGCCTGGCACATAGTAGGTGCTTAATAAATGCCTTTTCACTTGGTTTGTTGACACAAGTGTCTCGGCTCCATCTTCAATGGAACTTGTCAGGCCAACCACTGGCATCAAATCCCTGTGAAGACGGAACAACCCAAACACTGATTTTTGCGACAGAACCGAATACAAAGGATCTGAGAAATGTAATTGCTTTTCCCCCCAATCTGACAATCTTCAAATACCAGGAATGTTATTTAACAATCTACTACCATAGAGTGTGATAATTCAAGCAAGAAGAATTAGACATGTACACAAAATAGGAAGGGCTATGACCTAGTGGGTACAATAACAGGACCGGGATGGGTATTACTGTGTCCACCCATATAGCAACATAAAGGAGATTTGAAAATTAGTTTGTGAGATTTCTTGGGACTGTAAAATTGGATATAGTCTCTGTTTTCATCTTTGGAATCCTTCTGACTAGGTTCACAGAATTAAAGGCTGTACATTAACTAGTTGGTTTGCAAGCCCCAGGACAAACTTTCTGGGAAATCTGAGCAATGACAGATCCTCAAGTCTGAATTATAGAGATAATTATTTAGAACCATATGATGCTTGGTGTGTATAGATTAATGCCTTCTCTGTACTTCTGATCTTCTCAGTCTGGCTAATCTGTCTCCTGATAATTCAGACTGAAATCTACTTGGCATCCAAATTCTTTATGAAACCAAGGTTAAGGAATAAATCACAGGCTAAAAGAATTCAATTCAGTTCAATTCAACAAACATTTATTTATTAATTGTTTACAATGTCTCAGGTATTGTGCTATGTGCTTGGGATGCAAAGATGAGAAAACAAAAAATTCTCAGACTTCAAGTTGCTTATATGCTACTTGAAATAGGGATTTACATATCTCCAATCACGGCAGACATGCCAACCATGTTATAAGCACTGTACGATGAGTCGGAGATACAAATGAGCCTATCCTTGCTCTGAAAGAGCTCAAATTCAAATGGGGGAAACAACATCTGTAAGATGGTTTTTTGCTTTTTTTTGTAGGGCATTTATTTGTCACAATAAATATCATACCAAGCCAATACCATATAAGGTCCAGCACCACTCAGAGGCTGACATTTTGGAGAAGACAGCATCAACCATGTTCCAGAGCAGACAAGAGTCAGTTAAGGAGTGACCTATTGGGAAAAAAAATGTGACTGAGTAGTGAACTTAAAGCTAGTAAAATCTGGTACTTGGTCTATAGCTGGGGTTCTTAAGCTGGCATCCAAGGGACCACAAGGGATATATGGATTTCAGGGGGTCTGTGAATTTGTTTCTTTAATATTTTGATAACTCTCTCTCTCTCTCTCTCTCTCTCTCTCTCTCTCTCTCTCTCTCTCTCTATATATATATATATATATATATATATATATTGCTTTTTTGGAGGGGAAAGGCAGGGCAATCAGAATTAGGTGACTTACCCAAGGTCAGATGGCTAGTAAGTGTGATCAAGTGTCTGAAGTCGGATTTGAACTCAGGTCCTCTTGACTCCAGGGCTGGTGCTCTATTCACTGTGCCACCTAGCCACCCCATTGATAACTATATTTCAATAAAACTGTCTTCCTTTGTAATCCTATGAGTTTAATTTTTTGAATTTAAAATATTATTCTTTGAAAGGGTCCATTAAACAGAGGAGGGTGCCAATACAGGATCTCAATATTCTGTTTTCAATTGGCAGAAAACATTACTTGATAAAAGATAAAAGTCTTGATCATAATTATTGACTCTTCTTTTGAATATTTTTAGTTCATTTAACTTTGACAGTCCTCTGGTCTTGGAATTTTAAAACATCTTTCAAATTTCCAGTAACAAGTCAGAGATTTTTTCCATAGATATTTTATTGGGTGCTCATTTACAAAATATCATTTAAATGAATTGGTAATATAATTTTCTTTAGAGTGACACGTGTTTTTTATTTCCCTACCTTGTGTAACCCACCTTTGGGGTAGAGTGATCTAGGGGAAAGGGTCTGTCAGCTAGACATAAAATGACCAAAACTCCCAAGCTCTTCAATCCCTACCCAGACAGGTAGGGGGAGAACCAAGAGAGGGGTGTCATGAAAACCTGGAGAAAAGAGAACATCTAGGTCAACAATGTCAAATTCTTTTGAAAGGAGGACATCAGTGTTAGTGATTTAGAGATCATTGGTAACTTTGGGAAGAGCTGTTTGACTTGAATGATGAGGTCAGAAGCAAGATTGGAGAGGACTGAGGAGTGAGCGAGAGGGAGGAAGTAGAAAATGAATGTAGAGAGCTTTTCCTGGAAGTTTGACTGAGAAAGTGAAAAGAGATATAGGATGATAGTTTGAGGGGAGAGAAAGAGAAAGCGAGAGGGAGGGAGGGAGAGAGTGAATTGTTGAAAAATGTGGGAAGGATAAGATTGAGAGCACATGTAGAAGGGTTAGTCTTTTTTTGAAATTTTTGAAATTTTAATTTTTAATTTAATTTTTAGTTTTCAACATTCATTTCAACAAGATTTAGAGTTACAATTTTCTCCCTGTCTCTCCCGTACTCCCCCACTCCAAGATAGCAAGCCTGCTGAATACCTTTTCCCTCAATCTGTTCTTTCTTATATCCCCCCATCCCCAATCTTCTTGTAGGGCAAGATGGATTTTTATACCCCAGTGCCTGTATATCTTATTTGCAAGTTGCATGTGAAAAACAATTTTCTAACATTTGTTTTTAAAACTTTGAGTTACAGATTCTTTCTCTTTTTCTCTCCTCACCCACCCCCACCAGGAGGACAAGAAATTCAATATAGGTTGTACATGTGTAGTTTTGCAAATCATTTCCATAGTATTTATATTGTGAAAGACTAACTATATTTCCCTCCATCCTATCCCACCCCCCACTTATTCTATTTTCTCCTGTCCCTTTTCAAGAGTGTTTGCTTCTAATTACCTTCTCCCCCAATCTGCCCTCTCTTCTATCATCCCCCCTCTTATCCCCTTTCCCCCTACTTTCCCCTAGGGTAAGATACTCAATTGAGTGTGTATGTTATTCCCTCCTTAAGCCAAATTCAATGATAGTAAGGTTGACTCATTCCCTTTCACCTTCCTGAGAAGGGTTAGTCTTAACAAGGATAGGGACTACCTCATTCTAAGAGGCTGGAGGAAAAAAAGGAGAGGGGAACCATATGAAACTCTCCTGACCAACAGTCATCACTAACTTCTGTTGTTCTTTCTACTTGGATGTTTTATAGGCATCTCAAACTCAAGTCCAAAATAAAGTTTGTTATCTTTTCCCGTAAATGGATCCATTTCCTAACTTCTGTCTTTCTGTCCAGGGCATCACCATCCTTCTAGTTACTAAGTTCTGCAATCTTGCAGTCATTCTTAAGTATTTATTTTTCCTCACTCCCACAGAGTTGCAAATATATGTCAGTTCTATTTCCATATAATTTCTCATGTCTCTCCCCTCTTCTTCAGTTAGATGATCACTACCCTAGTTTAAACCCTTACCAACTTTTACTGGAATTTTTGTTGTAGCCTTCTTATTGGTTTTCTTGCATTAAACCTCTACTTCTTCTAATCTGTTCTTAAAAAGCTTTCAAATGATCTGACCTTATCACTCATCTACTCAAGAAGCTCCAATGGCTTCTGGTTACCTCTAATATAAATCACAAACCTCTCTGTCACTTAAAGCCTCATACAGTCTGGCTCTTAACCTATCCATATTTATTTCATGTTTTACAACCCCATGAACTCCATGTTCTAGCCACTCACTTGAATTTGATTTATCTGATCAGGGCAGAGTAAAACAGGACCATCACTTCAATTTTCTGGATGTTATACTACTCTTAATTCTGTCCAAAATTGTATTACTTTTTCTGACTATTATGTATGACATTATTGGCTCATTAGGAGCTCATATGGAACCAAAAGAGCTGGATCCTTTTTCAGTTGTGCTGTTTTCTAGCAATGCTTCCCTTCTCTGTCACACCATTCACCATTTTGTATTGAATGTAAAATAGAATATTGGATAGATTCTTTTTGCAGTACAATTTCCTTATTACTGAATTCCACAGTTTGATATTTGAGATATGTCTCAAGGTCAGTCCTTAACTGACTCTCTGTTGGCAACCTTATTCTGTTAGACATTAGGAGTTTGATTGATTCCTACCACTTGATGGTAGACTCATCCATCTGCATTTGCTAAGTCTCCATCAATGAAACCAACACTTAAAGGACTTTTGGGACCATTCTCTGGTTTCATCTAATATTCCCTTGGCATTTCTTTATAATGTTAGTGTAGGAGCATGCATTTTTTAAAGGCACCTTATGACTGCTCCCCTTCATTACTATTCCTTTTTCTAAGTAGGAAGTATGCATTCTCTTTCAAAGGAATGAGTATTCAGAGAGATTAGAAAATGAGACATTTAAATACTCCTATATATCTAACAAAAAGTGATTGGTTCTTCATGAATAATCTCTCTCCTAGAAGCTTCTGTTTCCCATTCCTTTCCTCCCTCCTGGGAACAGGTTGAAGATTTAGAATATACATGTTGGTTCAAATATAGGATGCCTGCAAATATAAACTATACTCCTAAAACGAGCTATTGGTAAAAGTAAGGAATAAAAAACTGATTAAAACATTCAGATTTCATATGTAACCAGATTTTTTAGTTGAGCCTGGAGTATTTTGCATGACACTTTCCTAGTTGGTAGAGAGAACACTGACCTATGTATGACTGCATGAAGTGCCGAGGTGGCATGAGACCTTTGGATGGAGAGACAGTTTTCATTTCTTCTAGGGTGATACTCATGGTTCCAGATTGTTTTCATGACTAACTCTTGACCAACTCTACAGAAGAGAAAGAGACAGACTTTCTTAGAAGTATGTAGAGGAAGCCGGCTCCTCAGCATGGCCTTGATTTCAGATTGTTTCCCTTAAGACTTTGGGGAATTTCCCTTTAGGTGAGACCAGGGCCTCTTGAACTAACTCTCATCTCATTCCCTTATTAAGAGCTCATTCCCTCTTGTATATTTTGGGATATAGTCTCATCTGTAGAACTTCTCTAATTTCTGTTTGCTATTTGCTTGAATAAATATGTTTACTTGTGGCAATCTTTTGTGTAACCAGTGTTAGGCAGGAAGAGACCAAGTCTGTGCATCTAAGCATCAGATACTCTAACCCAGGAATGGAGAACCTGTGGCCTCAAGCCCACATGTAGCCTTCTAGGTCCTCAGGTATGGCCTTTTGACTGAGTCCAAGTTTTACAGAAAAAAATCCTTTGATTAAGGGGATTTGTGCTGAGAAGTTCAGATTCAAAGGGCTGCACTTGAGGACCTAGAAGACCACATGTGGCCTAGAAGTTGCAGGTTCCCTACCCCTCTTCTACTCCTTAAGAGACAATGACTTTTTGTTCTGAACCAATGTTGCCCTTAGAGTAGCATTATTAGAGAAAAGATAGATATAATTCTAGTCTGGTACTCTTTTCTCAGAGATTGGAGGACAAAGTGGCCAAGATTATGACTATTTCTCCTGATTCCCTTGAGGCAGGAATCGAAGTCTCCTTTGGTGAGGGGTGTGTAAAATTCTAGGGATATCTATTACTACCTCTTTCAAACTGCCTATCTATATAGTTAGACAACCCATGTGGAAGTATATAACCTGTATGCAGGTAATAGAAGTGTATATAAGACAGCCTTGAGAACATAAAGTGTGACTTGTGTTTAGACCAACACAGTATATACAGGAGTAATTCTCTGTTCATACATTCCTTTCCTCTTCCTTCCACAGAGAACTGTGCCTTATAACAAATAAAACTCTCCAGTGTATCTACCAAATCTGACAGCATATGAATTGTTCCACACTTACAAAGGAGGGAAAGATGTTCATTTTCTCATCTTTTCTTGGAGGCCAAGCTTGCTCTTTATAATTACGTATGGTTCAATCTCTCTCTCTCTCTCTCTCTCTCTCTCTC
>NW_027186034.1:0-12564 GCF_028583685.1 Petaurus breviceps papuanus
AGGAAAGGAAAGGAAAGGAAAGGAAAGGAAAGGAAAGGAAAGGAAAGAAAAAAGAAGAGAAAAGAAAAAAAAGAAAAGAAGAGAAAAGAAAAGAAGCAAAATCATCTGATTTAGTGACCACATTTGCACTGCAGTCTATACAATGTCCTGTCTTAGTAGTTCTCCATCCCTCTGTCCATGGGATGAGTTATGTTTCACTATCTGGTTTCTTTATTGGTTTTTCACTTTGAGCTCAGTTTCCTTTTGGTGGTATTTCCATTTACATATTGTATTCTCTGATGGAACATATCTTTTATTAGAGAACTATATACAGCCTCTTCAACTTTTTCCATGCGTCTTGGTGTCAATTTTAGTCATCCAGGCTGTCTTTAATTATGACACCTTCACATGGACTTAAAAAATAAAATCCTCCTCATTACCCTTATTTTATAACTCTTGTGTATTTTTTTCCTTCTGTAAGCTTTTCCTATGTGCACATTCTATATGCCAGGCACTGTACTAGGCACTAAGAAAAGAAACTAAACTAAAAATAAAAGCATTTCTGGCCACAAGGAGCTTGCATTCTATTAGTGGAAACCAAAATGAAAAAAAGGTAACTATATATGCAGATTTACTATGTTCAAATTAAAAACAAAAATAATTTCCTGGGGTAGGGAAGTTGCAGATAGGCAGCATAGATTATATATTAGAGAGAACGGTGTACCTAAAGGAATGAAAATATAAGGGAGCCTCAGCCACTTCTTGTGTGACCCTGGGCATGTCACTTAACCATTGCCAACCTCAGTTTCCTCAACTGTAACATGGAGATCATAATAGCACTCACCTCTCAAAGTTGTCGCGAGGATCAAATGACGTATTATTTGTAACATGCTTAGCAAGTGCTGGCATATAGTAGGCATTTAATAATTCCTTCCTTCCTTCCTTTTTTCCTTCTTTTTCCTCTCTTTCTTCCCTTTCTCTCTTCCTCCCCTTTCTTTCCTTCCTCATTCCTTCCTCCCAAAAGTGATACTGGATCCAAGCCTTGAGGAAAACCAGAGAGTATATAGAGAGGAAGCGAGGAGGAGTATATTCTAAGGATAGAAGGTAGCTTGTGGAAAGACACGGACATAAGTAATGTGCCATCATGTGTGCATCTCTGTAAGGAGATTCATTTGGCTGCCCTACTCATATAGAGGACATGAATGAGAATAATAGAATAATGTGAAATAAGCCTGGAAAGATTGTTGTTGTCATACATCCTTCATACTCAACGAGGTCCAATGACACTATGATCTTAGGGTCAAAGCACATTGTGTTCAATGTGTCTGATTAGTCCAATATGAGCTTGGAAGGCTCTGGCACAGGCTGGACACAAATAACTCATAAGATAATAAAATAATGAACGAAAAGTGATGAGTTAGGGGGATGTCCTCCTGGAAAGGTAGTCTGGAGACAAAACACACTTTCCTGAAATGAGAAAAAATAAAAATATAAACATATTGTGATAAAACAACAATGTATGAGTAAATTCAAATTATTTGCTGCATCACAAATGGAACATTTAAAGTCCTTTGTACCCTCCACCCAGAGCCAGTACCTGCAACTTTAGGTGAAAGTCCTTTGTGTGTCTTGGTAAGTCAGGTCCTTTGGGTGAGTTTTGAATCCAAAAATATCCCTAAGTAGCTTGAATCCAAACAGTTATGCTATGTTGAATATTCATTTCTTGAAAATCAGTAGCTTGGTTATCTTTGCTGGCAGAGACCAAGAATCATGTTCACTGTGAATAGATCTGGTGTTCTTCCTAGGTACCTTGATCAGCACAGTCAAGGGAAATTTGCCAAGACTTGTCTCTATGCCAACCATATCTCCCATCTGGTGATAGAAGCCAATTTTTTTTACACCTGTAAACAGTTGAATTGCATAATGTTAGAGTTGGGAGGGACATCAAAGATAATCTAGTCTGACTCCCTCATTATGCAGATGAAAAACCTGAGGCCCACCAAGTGAAGAGATTTTTAGTGGCAAAGGACTAGAATCTAGGTATTGTGATGCACTCATTTAGGCCAGTTAAATCCTTTCCACTACTCAACAAGCAAGACAGGATGCCTTTGCTTTTGGGGCACAGGCAGCAAGTTGAGATTTCTTTCATAATTTATGCATTATATACTTTGACTGGCTAGGAATTAATCTATGTGAATATTCTCAGTCCTAGGACTTTTTACCTTGCATAGTTTATGCTGGGAAAACTATTATGTTGGCAAAAATAATATTCCAAGTGCTTCTACTATTATTACTATTATCCTCCAGTCAGCTAGTCAATAAAGATTTATTAAACACTATGTGCAGGCTAGTCTGCTGGGTCCTGAGTATATAGAGACAAAAATGAAACTGTCCCTACCTATCAGTGAACTTAGATTCTGCTGGAAGAGATAACATATGAATATACATATCTTTTTAGCCTTTCTATTCTCAGGGCTTAGCACAGTAGCTGGAAAATAGTAGGTGCTTAATAAATGTTAACTACCTATAGGCATGTACACATGAGTAATTAGTGCAAGTATTAATACTGCTGGTGCTTCTACTACTACTACTACTACTGCTGCTGCTGCTATTGGACTTGTAGTTATTCTTGATCATGGAGCAAATATCAACTTTTTGGCAGTGGGGCACGGGCCCCTTTAGCAGTTGTATTGCCAAAGCAATATTCACAGCACTAACAGTGACTATGAATATGCAGGCATAGTTCTGAATCACAAAATATAACAGACTTCAAATAGAAGACAGAAGCAAAATATTTATTCAGAAACCAGAAAGTTAAATCTTAACATCAGAAAAACAAATCCACTATAGCAACAAAGAAGTTAATATACCTTATCACTGCAGGAAGCAACACCATCCTAAATCCTTCCCCCTGCTTGGGCCTTCCCACAAACAAATACTCATAATCCTAGCTATCTACCCCCTTAGTCCTCTCCTCCCCCCATTCTAACTGCTTTCACTCATTTCCTGTTCTGCTCCACCCTTCCTGTTCCACCCATTCAGCAAAATCCTCCCACCACAGTCTCTATGTGATTATATTAGACCTATTAAGGGGCAGGGAAGATCTTCAAATTCCCATTATCATTACAGCAGGCTGGTGAAATCTATAGACTCTTCAGAATAATGTTTATTGCCTATATTTATAATCAAAGGAAATGTTAAATTTGAGTTAGAGATGAATGTAAATAAAGATGTATTTTTTTCCACTCAAGTTCACTGACTTGTGGAAGTCTGTCTACAGACTGTCTTTCTAGATTCCAAGTAAAGAATCTGTACTATTTTTATAGGAATGTAAATTGTTAAGATCTTCCCTGCCCGTAGTTTAAGTGCACCTGGAGCCTGTGGTGGGAGGCTTGTTTCTCAGGAATGCCTACACTTTGGTGCTTTGTGATTGGGCAGTGGGTCAAAAGGGTTGTTACATTCTCTGAGCCAGGAGAAGGCTATATAATCCCTGATGTGAGGCTTTGCTTTGGGGCTCACTTTGAGAAATGTTGTGTGATTGGAACAGATGAGACTGTGGGAAGCCGTTATTGAGAGCCCCCCGGCTTTGAAAAACCCAGATGTTGATGCTTCCCTCTCTGGTAACTGTGATTTGGTATGGATGTAATGGTTGGACAGTTTGGAAGCCTGTCTGCTTGATCTGTTTCTCTGTCTTGTAACTTCTGTCTGTATACTCTGAAGTTTGAGGTGCTGACCTTTTTCCCTTGAACTAGGTAAACGATATATGTTTGATTGATTAAAGTAAGCTTGTTAACCCATTTTGAGTTGCTTTCCTTTAGAAAAGCAGATCTAAGAACCTGTGTTGGCAGCCACCCTGGTGATGCTGGAGTGCTTGCTGCTACAGCTATTGAGATACCTTCAACCATTTTCCTCATTATCTTTTTAACAGTGATAAAAGTCACATGCAAATTAAGATGTCTTATAATAATATTCTTGGTCTAGATTGGCATATTCCTACTGGGTCACCCCAAATCAGTGATCTGGAAAAATTTGTTTACTGTGTAGGGGAAAGGGGCAAGGGGAGTAGGTGGGGAGTAGGAATCTTACTGTTATATGTCTGCATATGTTTTTTGCTTGATTCACATAGCAGTATGTTGTCACTCTTATTTGTGAAGAGTTGCTTAAAATTACAATTTGGTCTAGGATAGTTAATGTTCTGCCTAATCTCCTTAGACTTTTTCTATACTTTCATATTAATAAAAAAGAACTTTTATAATTTCATTCAGGGAAATACTAAGAAAATGAATGAATATACCTCTCTTTTGGGAAAGCTAGCTTTTATGTAGATTTGACAGACAACAGAGAAAAGGCAAAATATACTTCTATTTTTTCCTTTCATGTTCTCCAACAAGGAAAATTATCCTCAAACTGGGATTTATAGGAAAAATGTGATTAAGAAAAGTGGAAAACTAAGAAAGAAGAAAGAGACTATCTCATCACTTAACATTTATTTAAGTTTCCAGTATAGTGAAATTCTGCAGCCTAGAATCAGGGCAGCCCTAAGATCAAATCATCAGACAATCACCAAAGGCTACTAGTTGTATGACCCCTGAAAACCTGTCTGAGCTTTAGTTTCCTCAGTGATAAAATGCACATAATAATACTTTTACTACCTATCTCATGGGATTATAATGAAGAGAACAATTTATAAACCTTAAAGTATTACATAAATATATTATTGTTGTTGCTGAAACTACTAATTAGTAAATTTCAATGTTGATTGCCCCCAAAATCTCAAAGTGAACCATTAAAATAGATAAATTATGAGCACTTATTTTTTTTCCAAAAACAGTGAGCAACACAAACCAACATGGATTAGCTAAAAGGTAATTTCTGCCAAACTAATCAAGTATATTAAAAGAATTATGCCATTTAGGTCTCAGTTTCAGTAATCATTTGACACTTTCCCTTGATATATTTGTGGATAAGACAGAGAAATATGGACTGGCTAGTACATTTAAGTCTCAGAAATATTTGGGTTTTTTTGTCTTACTTTTTTTTTTGGAGGGTGACTGGGGTTAAGTGACTTGCCCAAGGTCACATGGCTAGCTTTTTTGAGTGTGTTAAGTGTCTGAGGCTGGATTTGAACTCAGGTCCTCCTGAATCCAGGGCCGGTGCTCTGTTTACTGCTCCACCTAGCTGCCCCTGGCTAGTACATTTAGATGGATCTAGAATTGATTAAACAAATGTGGCCAAAGAATAGTGTGGTTAATCAACTGAAGTCAACCTGGAGGGATGCCTCTGAAACTATGCCAAAGGTTTTATCCTTGGTCCTTTCTTGTTCACTATATTTATCTGTGTTTGAGGGAGGACCCTCTAAAATAATTATCAAATTTAGTAGAAGGAGTGGCTAATAGGATTAGTGAGAGAATCAAATTATTTTGACCAAATGGAATAATGGACTAAGATGAAGTTTCCCAAAGATAAATACTTGCATAGAAATATCAAAATAAGAAAGTATAATATCTTGAATTTATGTATACAATTTAATTGGGAAAAGGACCTCTATGTATAAAAGTATGTATAGCAACCCTTTTTGTTATATTAAAGACATTAAGTACCCATCAATTAGGATATGACTAAATAGATTATGACATATGAATATAATGGAATATTATTGTAATATAAGAAATAATGAAATACAGGGTTTCAGAGAAACCTGGTAAGACTTGAATGAGCTAATACAGAGCCAAGTGAACAGGATCAGAAGAACAATTTCTAGAATACCAAGAACAGTATCAAGAAAAACAACTGAAAGACTGAAAAAACTGATCAGTGCAATGAACAACCATGATTCCATAGGGCTGATGATGAAGCATGCTACCCACTTTTAACAGTAGAAAAGTGAAGGATCCAAGAATAAGACTTCCCTGATTCCCCCCATAAAAGTAATCTCTCCCATTTGGAACTTCTCAGGCATTATTATTACCATATTATTATAGACAAGGCAATCAGGGTTAAGTGACTTTCCCAGGGTCACACAGCTGAGTAAGTGTCAAGTGTCTGAGACCAGATTTGAACTCAAGTCCTCCTAATTCCAAGGTTGGTGCTCTAGCTACTGCTCTACCTAGCTTTCCCAGGGTCATACTATTTGACCTTTCCTATGCACTTAATAATTATATAGGTGTTATGATTATTTGAGTTTGTGAGTCACCATATGTAGTGCGTAAGCTGTTTTGTGTAGGATAGTGTATTATACATAGTTGTTGTTTGTTCATTTGCTTCAGTCATGCCTGACTCTTCATGATCCTATTTGGAGTTTGTTTGTTTTTTGTTTTTTTGCTTTCTGAAGGGGGAGGACAGGGCAATTGGGGTTAAGTGACTTGCTCAAGGTCACATGGCTAGTAAGTCTTTAGTGTCTGAGGCCAGATTTGAACTCAGGTCCTCCTGACTCCAGGGCCGGTGCTCTATTCTCTGTGCCACCTAGCCACCCCTGGGGTTTTCTTAGCAAAAATATTAGATACTTTGCCATTGCAAAGATACTAGATACTTGCCATTTCCTTCTCAAACTCACTTTACAGATGAGGAAAGTGTGACAAACCAAGTTGTGTGACTTGCTCAGGGTCACACAGCTAGTAAGTGTCAGAGACTGGATTTGAAATCAGTTTCTCCTGACTCCACGGTTGGCATTCTCTCCATTGGACCACCTGGCTGCCCTCTTATACACAGTAGGTGCTTAATGAATGCTTTTTGAATTAAATGGTCCTGAATGTTTCTCTATATTAGGACAGGGTAAGTTTTCTATCTGCAAATGCAACATGTAATTCTAGGTAATCTGGAATTTGGAAAAAAAAAACAACAACCACTGGATTTTGAGTCAAAGGATCTAGGTCTAGCTGTGTCACCTTGAAGCCCCTTAATTCTCTGGGTTTCATTTTTCTGACCTGTAAGAAGACACAGTTAGACGAGATGATCTTCAAGTCTCCTCCCCCTCCCTTTTTAATTTATAGTCCTATGACACTAAATATGGGCTGGAACAGTTGTTTGAAATCTGCAAGAGAAAATAATGTAGTTGATTGTTTTAAAAGTAAGCTGAAGGGATGGATTGCCATAGACTAAATGGCCAATGGAGAAGTTTTATTTCTTCTTTGGCCAGTAGAGAAGTATATGAGCAGGCATACCCTTGTCAGCTTCTGTGGCTCTTTGGTACCAAACATGGGGAAAGAAAAAGAAGAAGGACAGAGTTAGTCACTTCTCTTGCATCCTGTTGTCATGACTTCACATTGATGACACATGGAAGATTGGGGGAAGAAGGCAAGAAAACCCCTGCAGGCCAACTAGCATAAGGAAACCAATACAAAAAAAAAATAGAATGAGGCAAGTTCAATTTAGTAAATGTTTATTTTGTGAGATGACCTTTTAAGTCTTCTGCCAAGGCTTCTCAGCCTCATGCTCTCTCTTTGTTGGCAGTGAGATCCGGGGTGAAGGAGTACAGCTGGAGCCAGACACTAGTTTTGAGTTTCAGGGACTCCATCCAGATCTTGTTTAGGAAAGGGTCATTAATTAAGTTTTATTTTACATTTAGCCAATGGACCCTGGTCAGATCCAGCCATCCTCTGTAAGAGTCACCGTGCACTATGAGATAGCAGGGAAGCAAATTGAAGGGATGACTCCAAGAAGTTTATTGTCATTCTGTAGTAAGAATCGATGCTTCTTCCTCCCCATATCTTGTTGCATTGTTGTGTTGGGGCTGTACTGTTATATCTCCAGGGAAGATGTCTGTATTCCCCAGATGTTTTGTTTGTTGGGTTTTTTTTTTTTTGCCTTTTGGAGGGCAATTGGGGTTAAGTAACTTGCCCAAGGTTACATGGCTAGGTTGTGTGTGTGTGTGTGTGTGTGTGTTAAGTGTCTGAGGCCGAATCCAAACCCAGGTCCTCCTGACTCTGGGGCCAGTCCTGTACTCACTGTGCCACCTAGTCTCACCCCTCCCCCCCATATATTTTATAGGATCCATAGTTCAACTGTTTTCTGACCGGCAACCAGAACACACAATATATCTAAAAAGTGATCTAAGCAATGTTGACATATGGCATATTTGATAAAAGCCAAATGCCTCTTTGTGTACAAGTAATCTCAATCCCTTAGCCTTTGCAGAAATTACCTTGTGGTGGTGGACTTCTTTGTGATTTTCTTTGGAGGCAAATATGGGTGGGTGTCACACTTTTAATAGAATATATGCTGAAATGTATTCATACTAATGCAGCTTAGGGTCTCAGAAGCTACCTTTGTCTGGGCTCTACAATTTGTAAGCTGTGTGGGCTAATGCATATTCTATCCAATTATTTCTTTTTGGTTTGTCATGGTAGGTGTATATGGGAGAAAATCCTTCCCCTACCAGTGGGAAGTTAGAAAGTAAACAAATTCTCCCTTTGGTAGATAAACCCATGGAGGAATAACCTATGAGTCAGAGAATCATGCTGATTATGTGAATAGATGAGAGGTTTTAATTTCCCTTCACACTTAGGAGAGAGCTGAGCAGAGATGGAAAATTCAAGGCAAAGTGGATTGGGATGGAGTTTATAATCCTCCCACATCTTGTTTAAGATACATATGAATATCTAAGGTATCCTTGCCTGCCCTGACCAATCCACTTTTTTCCTCCTCTTAGGGAAGATTTGACTGACTATATCTTAGCATTGAGAAATATCAAATTGTTGAAAACATATGTATATGTTATGAGTAAAAAACACTTGCTATTTTTTTTTTTTGCAAAAGCCAATTTGAAAAATATTTACAGGTTTATGGACATTTTTTCTTCTCTAGCATTCTGTTCTCTATAAATTGGTTAGCATGGAGGTATATTCTTAAAAGATCTTAATAGGAAAACATTACTGTTTGAATTACCTGGGGGAAGGGGGAAGGCAACCAATATGGATTAGTGAAAAATGCATTTTGATTTTTAAAAACAACTACTTTAAAAATCAAAATAAAAATCAAACAATAGAGACCTAGAAGAAATGCTCAGAGAATCTATACTAATGAAAAAGATAAGTGCAATTTAACATGAGCATGTCATTTGTTTTCAGGGGTCCATGTGACATATTTCGGCAGTATATGCACATAGGAGCTTTCATTTAAAATTCTTAATTTTTTCCAATCTGTTGCCAAATATCGATATTTTCATCTTCACACCATCTCTTCTGCCATACCCTTCTCTCAAATCACAGTCACCGTCCCAGCATAGGCTCTATTACCACAGCTTTCTAACTTGTCTCCTTGATGAAATTTTCTCCCTGCTACTTTCTAACCTTCACTCATCTGCTAGACTGATTTTTCTGAAACATAGACATTATCTTGACACCCTCCTCTCCCCCATTCAATGAACTCCAGTGGTGCTCTATTACCTTCAAGGGCAAACATAAAATCCTCTTTGAAGCATGTAAAGCTTTTCAAAAATTGAATCCTGGTGGCACAGTGAATAGAGCACAGGCCCTGAAATCAGGAGGACCTGAGTTCAAATATGACCTCAGACACTTAACACTTGCTAGTCCTGTGACCTCGGGCAAGTCACTTAACTCCAATTGCCCCTCAAAAAAGAAATACTTCACTTTACTTTACCTTTCACCAGTGTACCCTGGGCAGACCATCCATCCTTTGCAAGAATCTCAGAGCACTTTGAGATAGCAGGGAAGTGAATTGAAAGGATGACTCCAAGAAGTTTATTGTCATTCTGTAGTAAGAGTCAATACTTTTTCCTTTCCATATCTTGTTGCATTTGGTTTCTTTTATACTTTACTCCCACACACTCTAAGATACAGTTTGTTGTTGTTGTTCGGTTTATCAGTAATGTTTGTTTCTACATGATACTATAGACTCTTGTCCTTGGAGTTCTCTTGGCAATGATACTGAAATGGTTTGCCATTTACTTCTCCAATATGTCTCCATTTTACAGAGGAGGAACTGAGGGAAATAGGGGTCACACAACTACCTGAAGACTTTTTTTTCCTTGGTCAATCCATGAAAGTACAAAATATAAAATATTTTTCATTCTCCTTAAAAATAGCGGTGGCAGAGTGCTGGAAAAGGAGATAGTAGGTGCTGAGAATCATATAGTTTTCATAGTCTATAAATATTCATTCCCTCTTAATATGCAATCTTTATTTAAAAAATGGTGAATTAACATTATTGAAGGAACTGAAATATATCAAGGTTGACATTCTTATTTTAAATGAAACTAGAAGACAGAAAGAATTTTGAGGCAAATGGGTAAATCTCTGGAACCAGACAAGATCAAATAACATCGGCATCTACTTTGAAATGTGTTGATATCACTCCTAAAAGGACACAGATTTGGACAGCAAAATCCACAGTAGAAAATGATTCAGGAGGGGCGGAGCCAAGATGGTGGAGTAGAAGCATGACCTTCCCTCGGCTCCGGCTTCCACCCTCCCCAATCCATGTAAAAAGGGGACTCTAAACAAACTTTGGAGCTGCAGAACCCACAAAATGACACAGAGAAACTAACCTCCCACTGAGGACAGCCTGGCAGGCCGGCAGGAATTGGCCAGCACAGCGCTCTGGGAGCCAAGCCCAGCCCCACACCGAGGCTTTAGCACCAGGGCGGGCCTGACCAGCCGCCTGCCAAAGGGACCCCAGATCAGCAGCAGCTGTGGCCGTTTCCAGATTTATCAATACATAGGTGCAAAGGACAAGGTGAGAGGCCAGTGCAGTCTGGACTTTGGGACCCAGGAAGTGGGAGTGCGTGGCTTTTACCCCCGGAGTGAGAAACTGCTGAGACGCCAGCACAGCCTGCCAGCGCCACGAGGCAGCTTCAGCTCCTGGCCTACAGAGTGTAGGCGGACCAAGCACCAGTCTGAGGGTTCATCGCTCTTTCTTTAACATGCTTGGATCTGGATTGCAGTCTAGGGTGGAGGTCCTGGTGGGGGGGGGGTGTCCAGCTTGCCAGAGCGTGTGGAGACCTCAGAGAGGGCACCCATCTAATACCTCCGGCAGCTGAGAAAACCCCAGCATTTGGGACGAAAACTCCCCTGTCTGGTGGTAGAGTCCTACTGTGGCAAAAAGCCCAAAAGTCAAATCATTGAGTGGCAAAATGAGCAGGCAAAGGAAACAAAGCAGACAGAAGATTCCAACTTTACACTCCTATTTTGGGGATAAGAAGGAGCAAGGCATGGAACAGGAGGAAAACAGTGAAGTCAGAACTCCTGCACAAAAAGCTTCAAAGGAAAATACAAGCTGGTTACAGGCCATAGAGGACCTTAAGAAGCAGATAAGAGAAGTGGAGGAAAAATTGGAAAGAGAAATGAGAACGATGCAAGAAAATTATGAAATAAGAGTCAACAGCCTGACTGAACAAAATAATACCTTAAAAACAGACTGACTCAAATGGCAAAGGAGGCTCAGAAAGGCGATGAGGAGAAGAATGCCTTAAAAAGTCGAATTTGCCAGATGGAAAAAGAATCTCAAAAGCTCACTGAGGAGAATCATTGCTTTAGAATTAGATTGGAGCAAATGGAAGCTAATGACTTTATGAGAAATCAAGATGCTGTTAAACAGATCCAAACAAATGAAAGAATAGAAGGCAATGTGAAATATCTCATGGGAAAAACCACTGACCTGGAAAATAGATCCAGGAGAGATAATTTAAAAATTATTGGACTGCCTGAGAGCCATGACCAAAGTAAGAGCCTGGAAAGCATCCTCCAGGAAGTTCTCAAAGAAAACTGCCCTGATGTTTTAGAACCAGAGGGCAAAATAGAGGTTGAAAGAATCCACCGATCACCTCCTGAAAAAGATCCCAAAAAGAAAACTCCTAGGAATATTATAGCCAGGTTCCGGAATTCCCAGATTAAGGAGAGAATATTACAAGCAGCCAGGAAGAAACAATTTGAATATTGTGGAAACACAAACAGGATAACCCAGGATCTGGCAGCTTCTACACTGAGGGATCGAAGGGCCTGGAATGTGATATTCCGGAGGTCAAGGGAGCTGGGATTAAAACCAAGAGTCACCTACCCAGCAAAACTGAGTATCATGTTTCAGGGGAAAATATGGTCATTCAGTGGAATACAGGACTTTCAAGCATTCTTGCTGAAAAAATCAGAGTTGAATAGAAAATTTGACATTCAGATACAAGAAGCATGAGAAGGTAAACAGGGAAAAGAAATCATAAGGAACTTATCAAAGTTGAACTATTTTTTTTGAAGCAATTGGGGTTGAGTGGCTTATTCAGGGTTGCATGGCCAGTTATTGTTTCTGGGTGTGGTGCCGAGTGTCTGGGCCCGGATTTGATCCAGGTCGTCCCAGCACTGGAGCCGGTGCTCTTGCTCACTGAGCCACCTGGCCAAAGTTGAACTATTAACATTCCTACATGGAAAAACAATAATTGTAACCTATGAAACTTTTCTCAGTAGTTGAAGGGATTAGAAATATATATATACATACATATATATATATATATATGTCTTTATATGAGGGTATGAGGGCATATGAATACATATGTGAATGTGTGTATATACGTTTACAGGTATACATAGATAGAGGGCACGGGACCAATTTAACAGGAAGGGATGATACTTAAAAGGTGAA